>NW_026720391.1:0-14238 GCF_029784015.1 Lycium ferocissimum
GGCAATGTAGTGATATAGGGTTATATTAAGAGAAGATTGGAAGCGGGTTTACGTATATCTTGAGATATATATATATATATATATATATATATATGTGTGTGTGTGTGTGTGTGTGTGTGTGTGTGTGTGTGTGTGTGTGTTGGCATTGTTGATGTGAGTAATTGTAGTTGATGTGGGATCGAATGAGAAGTCGGAGAGTTGTAAGCTTACAAAGAAAATTATTGTCTATATTTCGTTGAGCTTTATTCGTATTGGAGGATGGTTAGTAAGCGAAGTAAATAGCCTAATTAAGCCCTATGTTATCTTAATTGTAGACTTGCAAGTTCGAAAGGTAGAAGTTGGATGATTGAGTATACTTCTAGGTATGTTAAGGTCATTCCTTTCTTCTTTTGGAATGTTCCTATGATATGATCCAACAAGCGAGTAAAGCGAGTTTCCATATTACTCTACTCTTAGAAGTATTAGGAGTACTTGATCTTTGATGTTCATTTACCCCGTTTTATGAGTAATCCTTCTGCATGGGTCCAGTCTTGTGTAGCCAGTTCTATTCATACAGTTTATTCATGCATACATTCATTATATATTTATGTACATTGACATGTGACTAAAAGGCGTTATATACTCACATATATCAGGCGTTATATACGCATTACTACTATGATGATAATATTGATTATGGCCACGGAAGACGATATGATATGACGAGATGCCATAGAGGCTTACAGGCGTTATATACGCACATACATCAGGAGTTATATACGCACGCATATCAGGCGTTATATACGCACTCATATAGCTGCATGACCATCATTGATAGGTATGGTATGTGTATGTGCCCTTGCAGGCATTGTCGATTCTGTGATTTTTTTGCGAGGTTTGGCGGATACTAGTTCATGCAAGTACATGCGATCGGTCATTTCGGATTATGAGTTCGATCTTATCCATGATTCTTATGTATATATATTGTTCTTATACTTACATACTCGGTACATTCTTCGTATTGACTCCCTATTACTCCGGGGGCTGCGTTCATGCCGCCGGGCGAGGAGGAGACGAACGGAGTGTCCAACTCGGTAGGACCTCTAGATCTAGCGATGGTCGGTACGCTCCATTTGATCGGAGTTACGATCGATTTTGGTATGCCCTTTTTTTGGATGTGTATACATATGGGTATACCGGACCGTCCGTCCTTTCTATAGCTTTGTTCCAAAAGAGAGGTCCGTAGAACGGTTGTATGTAGTAGTCGGATGATGTAGCCTTGCCGGCTTATTCTTTTGTGTACGGTATATGTAGCGACTTTAGCGGGCTTTGCCTTGTTTCTCTCCGCATGTCATGTATATATACATATTGTACAGAAGTTACGATCTCTCTCTCATATGAGATCAGTTTATGCCATTTATGGGCTTTTGATGTTCAGTATGTTCCAGATACGTGTTTAGGGGTGTTTGGTCACTAGAGGTCAGACTCCCGTCACGGCTCATCGGTTTGGGTCGTGACAGTCTCGTCATAGCGGGACTGTATAGAACCTTGGATCCGCTATAGCAGATCGATGCTCGCTATAGCGAGCCCGCTATAGCGGTCCCCATACGGCTGCAGCAGTGCTACAGGGCCAGTGTGTTATATCCGGCATTTTAGCGTATTCAGGAAATGCGAGATAATTTTGATTTGTAAAGAATAAGGTCACATGTTGATTGGGATTAAGATATGTGTGTGTTGTTCATCAAATATTAATGTGGAAATCCGGAGGAAGGCCAAGGGTAAAATTGGAATTTTGGGAATTTATTTGGGAAAGCTTAAGATGATCCATAAGTCATTGGGCTCAAAAAAAAAATAAAAAGAAATTGAGGCCCAAGATTAAGAGGGTGGCCGGCCATGTCAAAAATAGGCCCAAGCCCATTAAGTTATTCATGTGATTAAAATGTGACTAATCAATATAAGAGGGGATAATCTTTAGAAGAACTTTCAAGAAATCACCAAAATCATTGAGAGTTCAAATTAAGATGGCCATTCGGCCGAACAAGGTGGAAAGAAAAAAAAAAGAAAAAATTTTTCAAGTCCTTCAATTTCAATCCAAAAATATTGTTCTTCTTGAATTAGTAACAAGCTCAAGACGCTCTCAGACGTGGTATAATTAGTTTGGCGAAAGAACCACGTTTGCGGCGAGTTGAAATTTGAAGAATAAGGTATGAATTCTATTCCTTTATGTTATGAAACAAGTATGCATGTTCGAATGACTAGAATTGGATGAGAATGAAGGGGAGTGTGGTGTGTGTGTGCATGGCGTGTGTGTGTGTGAAGTGTGTTTGGCCGTGTGCCATGGTGTTGGGAAAAGAGAGATGTCATGCAAATATTATTTATAGAAGATTTATAAGTGTTGTGTTGTAATTGAGTGAAAAGCATTGTGATGTAAATGAATGTGTGTGTGTGTAATGTATGTGGCCGTGTATGTTGTTGAGGCAGTGAATTAAAGTTTATTTAGTATGTTAAGTATGTTGTTGTGGCTTTTGTGATGTAAAGAAAGGTTAATGAATTAAGTTAGCATGAAAGTTGGTTGTATGTTGTTATGAGAAATTTATATGATTTTTATATAATTTTTATATAATGATGAAAGTAAGATCTTAGATGTGAATTATGATTATGATTTATGAAATTGGAAGATGGAAAAATGTTATGAAGTTTATGTTGAAGGTTAGAGTTTTGGATGAATTATGGTTTGATGGAAACTTTTGTATGATTTGAGAAATAATGAGAAATGTTCCGAAAGGTATTTGAATGGCCTTGAGTTAGTAGGTAAATATGAAAACGTTGACATTGGATGAAAGTGTGAAGTTAGAACGGAAGTTGTTGCGTTATGTGGAAGAAAAGACTACTTGTGTTAAACGTGTTTGTAGCGACTATTGGTATTGTTGATGTTGTTAATGTTGTTGTTGGGTTGGTTGTTGTCATATAAGCCGAGTTTAATTCTCGGGGATGTTGGATTTATAGGGGAGATGCTGCCCAAATTCTTGTAGACAAGTAAGGGCTAAGAATGAAGCTTTAAAGGCATATGATTTGTTTGGTAACTTTGACCATTTGTAGATTACGACGAAACGGGATTTGAGTTTAAGCGAGCATAAGGCGTGTAAGGTATGTAAAGCCTATCTTTCCTTCTTTTGGAATGTCCTAGTCCTACTAAGTTAAGAACGGAACCTCGGGACTAATTGCTCTTGAAATCTTAGTTTGATTTGGTATAATATTCATTAAGGCATTGAATTATAATCTTGCATTTGGTTATAAGAATGCTTAAACCTCCATAACTTCCGCAAATGAATCCGAATCGCTTTGGAAAACTTTCACTAATAACTTTATGGATCCCAATGTTTGTGATTTACGTCTCGCCGCCTCGACTTGATCGGGGTGGGCCCGCAAGTCCCCGAGACTTCCCTTATCCGGTTCGTCCGACTCGTTTCGTATGATATAAAAAGGAAGTGTTTGCTTATGACTCTAAGTCCGTTTGAAATGTCTTATAATGTTATTTGAACGCTTCACTATGAATGATGCTAATTTTTTACGAAATGACCCACGATATGTTTTTCAAAAAAATTGTTAACTAAAAGTCCGTAACCTTTGTACACTAATTCCGATTCACTCGATACTCGTTTTGAGCCTTCTGAGGCTATTGTATATGTATATGAAATTATGTGTCGAGTCTTGGGATTTACTTTTGATATGCATATGGTTTCTGCACTACTCTGCTCGTGCCAATGGTTATGACTTCGTTGGGTACATTCGGCCGGTTTGTGATCGTGCGCTTTATGACACATTCGGCGGTATGATGTGTTACGGTTTTCGAGACCTCGCCATGGGGCGGTTACCGTTTATGGCGTTATGATGTGATATGGCATCGATGTTTTGTTGATGATTTGATGTGTGTGATATTATGATGTGTTCGGAGATGTACGGAGATTTGAAAACTTCCGGGAGTATGATGTGTTGTGGCACCGGCGTCGGGGGTGACCACGTTCCCGAGCCTTATGCATGATTTTTATTTGCATTACGTACATTTGCATTTCCGCACGGAGTTTGATCATTACTTTCGTATTTGTCTTTGTATCTTCGACTCGGTCATGATTTGGATTCTCGTACCTCTGCTTTACATACTCGGTACTTTTTTCGTCGACCCCTTTCTTCGGGGTCGCGTTTCATGCGCGCGGTACGGCGCTCGGTTGGGTGATCCTCCGGTTTAGGATTCCCTACCTTTATTTTGAGTGCTCCCCTTGATCGGAGCCCATATTTGGTATATATGTTTTGCTATGTATATTACGTACATTTGTATTTTTTCGGCTACGGCGGGGCCTGTCCCGTCATATGTTCGTATGTTCTGTCTGTTTGTAGAGGCCTGTAGTCATATTTGTGGGTCATGGGTCCGGTTCGTTTGTATGTGATTCTGTTTTGCGTCCTTAAGTGGCCCGTATGCTACTATGGCCGATATGGCCCATATGTCTGTATGTATGTGTGTGTCTGGGCGATGTGCATTCCGCCAGTTTCGATTTTGATCTGATGATTCTGCACGGGCGACCGCTTGGGGACGCATTCGTTTGTATTTGTATGACGTCCGCTATGTGCTATCGGTACGAATAATGTACGGTGAATGCGGACGTGTGTCCTAATATGACAATTCGGTTCGTAGGTTTGTTTGGGTGCCTAAGTAGGGCACCAGTCGCGGCCCACGGGGCTGGGTCGTGACAGCTAAGGTGCAAATTATGGTTGTCGCTAATGAATTTGGGAGATGAAAACGTGTTATGAATATTTATGTCGAAGAATGGAGGTTTCGGATGAATTATGGCTTTGGTGGAATTTTTGTATATTTAGCAAATAATTTGTAAGAGGACATGAAATACTTCGAATTGTGTTGGAATGATCTTGATTAGCAAAAGAATATGAAAACATTGATATTGGTTTTGGAAATGCGAAGTTAGATTGGAAGTTGATATGTTATATAGAAAAGAGGACAATATATGTTAGAATGCGTTTCAATTCGATCGCTGATGTTATTGGTATTGTTGTTGGTTGGGTTGTTGATATTTGGGCCGAGTTAAGTCTCGGGGATGTTATATGTATAGGGGAGATCTTAAATTTTTGCGAGAATATAAGTGAATTTATTTGAAAGGTTAAGGTAAGAATTGGTTAAGATTGAATCCTTAAGGCTTTATGATTAATATTTGGTAAATGTGACCAAATTGTAGATTTTGCGAACTTGGAACTTGAATTTGGAGAAGCGTAAAGCGAGCGGAAAGGTACAAGGCTTACCCTTTCTTTTTTTGGCATGTCTTAGTTGTAATAGGTTTGAATACGAGCCTCGGGGACGATTCTACTCTTAGAAATCCGAGCCTATGTTTGAACCTTTTTCATTCAGTATAATTGAATTAGGTATATTATGTTTAGTTAAGAAAAGTGAGTTTGAACATATGTAACTTCCACCAATGGAATTGGATTACCACCGAAACTTTCGTAGATGACATTATAAGGCCAAATGTTCATAATTTGCGTAAGCCACCTCGACAACTTGAGGTGGGCCTGATTCCGATACCTATTTGTATTGTTCTATTTGTTCTATTACCGTACGATAATTAAGGAAATCTTTGGCTATTGTTGGATTTGATATAAGTATCGGTAACTCGAATATAAGTATTACGGTTTTGACTATTCGATATAAACGCAGTGCACGAATGATCCGATTTGAATATTTTGATATAAGCATTCCGATGTAAATATTCCGATATAAGTATTACTGATATAAGCATCCTATTCGATATATATATGTTCGACATAAGTATTCCGATCTAAGTATTACGGTATAAGCATTCGATACATGATAACTACGGTGAGTATACTCGTACGAGCGTACGATATAAGTATTACGACATGGGTATTCGACATAAGTATTCCGGTATAAGTATCGGCTCACGAGTATCTGGATATGAGTCTTCGACCGAGTATTACGATATGAGTATTCCCCGTAAGCCTTAATGTTCTTCGTGTATGATCTTGGATCGCTTAAGGAGTCCAAGAGGTTTCGTATTTTAAAATGCTCATAACTTTCCGATACTAACTCGAAAGAACAAACTTGTTCGAATCCTCGATGTCGGTCGGTATACCTATCCATTGGTACGGATTTATGTGTGCATATGGTTTCTCACTACTACGCTCGTGCAAGGCTCAATATATACGTTCCGCGTGTCCGGGCCGGGATCTATTATCGTGCGCGTACCTCGTGTCTTTCACGTCCTGGGCCGAGGTTACGTATCGTGCGAGTTCCCCGGCATTGTTCACCGCGTCCCCTCGGCGGGCCGGGTTACATTTATATTCATGATATGATGATATGGGGACGGTGGCCGGGATGGCATATGATCAATACATTCACCGTCCGTACTAGAGGTCGGGTTCTGTTACCGCGTCCCCCTGTTGGAGGGCGGGATACGATATCGATATATGTATATGATAATATATGGTCTGTTATGCATAATTTGCGATGCGAAGGTATGCGTTTTGATATTACGGATAAGCTATGCATTTTACGTACCTCACGATTCGATCATGATTACGCATGTCTTACCTGCATTTCTCACTTTGATGAGGCTACGTACGCTATGCCTCGTATTTTCGGTTCCGACCACGAATACGTCCGAGTATCTCTCACGTACGACTCGATTATGAATCGTACGGTACATACGTACATCGACTCGATTACGGATCGTTCGATATACCCGTACGTACGCGCGCTCGATTACGAATTCCGTCGATATGAGACATTATACGAACATACGTACGTACGCAGTTGTCGGATATGTGCCCTCGTGGCTTATACGATATATTATGTGCTCCGTCGACGTGTGAGACCCCGATGCATTCTCGTATATTCCGCACCTCTTCGGACGTGCGATACGTGATTGTAAAATAAGCATTTCGATACTTTGGACGACTCGTTTACTTTACGTACTCCTTCGATATATGAGACAGTACGTACGATTTGTGTACGAAAAGAAGCGTCGGTATTTTGAGTAATGTACTTATCTTTTAGTCTTGTCCTTTCTCGGTTATGGTTCTATTTTCGGTATTGCATGCCTTACATGCTCGGTACATTTTTCGTCTTGACCCTGTCTTCGGGGGTGCGTTTCATGCCGCGCGGTACTCCCGCATTTGAAGTTATTATAGAAGATGTCCCGGCGAAGATGGCAAGCTCCATTCTCGAGTACCTCTAATCGAGTTTGTTTATTATGATTTGATTTATATTAGAGACTTTGCGACGACGTCGTGGGTATTGATTGTCGGTCATACGCGACTCCATCGGTGATATGTCGGTCTGTGTTATGTAATGAAACTTTGCATAATTATAGATTTGTTCGATTTAAAGGCTACGAAGGAGATTATTTGAAAATTTTGCTATGTATTTTATCTTATTTGATTTAAAAAGTTTGGCGTGACTTTGTATGCGGTAAGAGTCTGAGGGTTCGCTGAAGCCCTAAGTAAGGGTTGGGTGCCCATCACATCCTAATAAGGTTAGGGTGTGACAGATTAGTTAAAACAACTATTATTTAGCAGTCGGAATGATGTCCAAAAGTTTTCTTTAACTGCAATACGGAAATAAGCCAAATGGAGCCATAGGAGGAAATTAGGAAATAGTGGGCCCACCTCGGGTCAAATGAGGCGGCGTACACAATTTACGTATAATACGTTTCATGACATGACTTATGGGAGTTTTAGGGTAAACGGGTCCTATTCATGCAAGTTCTAGGTGTGTAGACAATTCTTTCAACTATTCATGAGCATTTAATTCATTCATTTTGAATGAATAGTAGTCAAATTCAAGCTCGGATTTCTAGAATTAGAGTGGTCCCCGAGACACGTATTCAAGCCTATTACATCTAAGACATGCCAAAGAAGAGAGGGTGAAGCCTTACATACCTTTTCTGCTTCTCGTGCGTCTCCAAATTCAAGTTCCAAATCCGCCAAAATCTACAAATTGGTCACATTTACCAAATCTTAATTAGGGGCATTTAGAAGTAAATTCTCAAAGTAACATGCACTGGCAAAATTACAACATTTCCCACAAAATGCGCCATCCACAGGAGATTCTAACTCGGCCCAATTCAACAACAACAACCTGAGAATGGAACTCGGCCACATTATCAACAATAATTGCATCAACCTTTCTAACAACCTCACAACATTCGAAATGGTCCAATGCCATCCGAAACCCTCAACTTCAACAAAAGTATTAACCACACATTTCTCTTATTCTAGGTTCATAAACCATATCAACAACCATGCATTATCAACATTATTCATACAATTATATAAACCATGCTAGTGTCGCATTAACTTCTTCCATAATCCACCAACAATTACAACTTCATTGCTAACCATCAACTCCACATTTTGCATCATGGAATCTATCATAACAACAACTACCAAACTACTAGATAAAATCAACTCATACAATACAATACATGGCTACAACTACCATCCACAACTCAACAATCAAATTTCTAAATAATATTAATTCATCATTTTAATCCAACACCACACATGTATTCGGCCAACATGCAACACACATATTTTCATTTACTTCATTCACTTCTTCAACTTACAACATATATGAACCACCCACAACACACAAAAGAGATGAAACCTTACCTTTTTTTCTTCAATCTTTCCTCTCGGCTAGGACATGCTCCTTGCAAAACAAATAGTTTTCCTCTTCCAACAACCACTCCATATGATAGAGGACCTTCCATTTAGTATGAAAACTTGAAGGAACAAAATTTTCTTGAACAATCCACATGGGGCTGGTTCAGCCAGCCCTTCTTGGCTGATTTCTCCTTCTTCTTTTTCTTTTTCTCATGCTTTCTTGAAATTTCTAGGAGGTGGAAATGAATGCTTGCCTTCTAATTTTCCACACACACATATATATATAAGTGGAGGCACATGGCCATGCACATGACCAAGCACATGGCCGGCCATGTGCTCTTCTTTTCCTTTTTTTTTTTTATTTTCTTTCTTTCTTTTCCCTCCAATTTTTCTTCAAATTTCTAGAATTTTCCAAATGACAAAAGATGAATTCTAGCCTTGTCATCTTTGTCCACCATATGTTTTTGGCCACCAAAACATAAGATGAACACATATTTTATTGCATGGCTTGCAACAAGTGGCCAATGCATAAGTGGGACCCACGACCACAATGACTTCTCCAACAAGTCATGAATTAATAGAAATTTCCAAATTCCAAATTTGCCCTTAATATTCCATGCCACTAATATTTACAAGCAACTTGCATCCTAAAACAAAGTCAGAAACTAGCCTTGTCCTTAACTTTTCGCCATTAACTCGGAATATTCAAATGTACAAAATGCGAGGTATAACAAGAGTTACCTCGAGGCACGTGTCATAGGCTACTTACCACTAAGACATGCCAAAAGAAGGAAATGTTAGGCTTTACATACCTCGTCCGCTCTCAAAGCTAATCCAATCCTAAGTCTCGGGCTCCCCAAGATCTACACAACATCAATGGGCATCAAACATTAGCTCTAGATATTTAGGCATTCAATTCCAACTAGCACTTAATTTTACTGAAATTTGGGCAGCATTTCTCCTGTAAATTCAACAACCCCGAGAATTCAACTCGGCCAAATTCATCAACAACAATACCAACCACCACAGTAACAACATTAACAATCAATTCAAGACGCATTATAACGCTAATAACTCTTCTCCACATATTTCGACAACATTCCAATTATGTTCAATCCAACTACATATATTCCAACTAACATCAACGCTCACATGTTCAATTACTAATCCGAAACCATTCAAACAATGTTCAAGAACATTTTAAACAATTCGCACAATATTCCAAACAATCCAATTAAAACATCACTCCATCCGAAACCTTTCCAACTCGACAAAAACAACATCAACACATTCTCTTCCTTCCAAACTCATAAACCATTTTAACAATCTATATGTTACAACATCATTCATGTAAATGCAAGAAATCACATTACCAATATACTAACTTCTACGTTAGCTCACAAACGACTTCAACTCTAACTTGTACCATCCAATACCTTCATTTCCATCACATAATCCATAACAACAACAACCAAAATACTACACAAAATTAGTTCAACATGCCTATGCCAAATCAGCCCATTTTCGGCCACACATCACATACATAAATTTCATTATTTTCATCCATTTTTACACACTACAACAACACCCAAACATGCTAAATACAATTAATTCACTACTCCTACACAACATCATATATGCACGGCTAGACATCAACATGCACGGCTCAACTTCAACATCCATATTTTCATGAATTTCATTCATTTCTACATACTACAACATACACAAACCATCCATAACATACTCAATTCCTTCACTCGGCTAGGGCTTGTTCTTGCAAGAATGAGTGTTTTGTTTGCTCCAACAACTTCTCCACTTTAATAAGGACCTTACACTTGGTTGAGTTGCTAGAAGAAAACAATTTTTTTGATCACTATTTCTCCTTGCTCTTTCTCGGTTGGTATGGTCAATGGCCCCTTATTTTTTTTCTCTCCAAGCTTCTTGAAATTTCTAAGGGTAAGAAATGGTGAAGATGACTAATTAGTCATCTTTTGGTAACATATATTAAGCATCCATGTGGCCATGGACCACACCCATGTGGCCGGCCACATGACTTTTTTTTTTTTTTTTTTTTTTTTTAACTTCCCAATATTCACTTTGAATCCCAACTTTTTCCTTAATATCCCATGCCCACAAAATCATAAACAACCCATGTCTTAAAATAAAATCGTGGTTAAAAGTCTCGACTTTGTATCCCGGAGTAGTCTTGTCCCTAACTTATCATGGTTAACTCGGATTGTCCCGATGTACAAAATACGGGATATAACAGTATCTCTATAATGGCTCAACTGAGGATCTTCATACTGCTGCTCTTTTACTCCCATATTCAGGGACGAAACTGTGGGATCACTAACACTAACTCCTGTACCACCTGAATCAATTAGACGTACTCCAAGATTAGCTAGTTGGTGGAGCTCATGAATTAGTTCTTTCTTCTCCGGAGTGGTATAAAATATTCAGATCATAGTCTTTCAATAGTTCTAACCACCGCCTTTGCCGCAGATTTAACTCCTTCTGTTTGAAAATGTATTGAAGACTCTTGTGATCTGTATAGATATCAGCATGCACACCATACAAGTAATGTCTCCACATCATTAATGCATGAATAACTGCAGCCAATTCGACATCATGAGTTGGGTAGTTCTTTTCGTGCTTTCGTAGCTGTCTCGAAGCATAAGCAATAACTTTAGCATGTTGCATCAATACACACCCTAACCCAACACCGGAAGCATCACAATATACAACATAACCATCTGGCCCTTCTGGAACTATTAAGACTAGAGCTGAGGTTAATCTGTCTTTCAACTCTTGGAAACTGCGTTCACAAGCATCATTCCACTGAAATTTAGCCGACTTCTGGGTTAGCTTTGTCAATGGGGCTGAAATAGATGAAAACCCCTCCACGAACCTTCTATAATAACCTGCCAATCCCAGAAAACTACAAACTTCTGTAGGCATCGTAGGCCTTGGCCAAGTCTTCACAGCTTCAATTTTCTGAGTGCCAAGTCGAATGCCATCATCTGAAATAACATGACCTAAGAATGTCACAGAATTCAACCAAAACTCACGCTTTGAAAATTTTGCATACAATTCTCGAGTTTGAAGAATTCCAAGAACAATACGTAAATGATGCGTATGCTCGATTAAATGCGAGAGTACACCTTAATATCATCAATGAATACTATCACAAATAAATCCAAGAGAGGCCTGAATACATTATTCATTAAATTCATGAACACCACCGGAGCATTAGTTAACCCAAATGACATCACCCGGAATTCATAATGGCCATATCTCGTTCTGAAAGCCGTCTTGGAAATATCTTCTTCTCTAACCCTCACTTGATGATAATCCGATCTCAAGTATATTTTAGAGAACCACTTGGCACCTTATAGCTGATCAAATAAATCATCGATTCTTGGAAGAGGATATTTGTTCTTTATCGTCACCTTATTCAACTGCCTATAATCAATGCACATTCATAGGGAGCCATCTTTCTTTCTTACAAATAGGACAGGTGCTCCCCACGGTGATGAACTGGGTCTAATAAACCCCTTTTTCAAGCAAATCTTTCAACTGTGCCTTTAGCTCTTTCAATTATGCCGGAGCCATTCTGTAAGGATGAATAGAAATAAGCTTGGTGTCCGGCAACATATCAATCGCGAAATCAATTTCTCTTTCCGGAGGAAGGCCTGGAAGTTCATCTGGAAATGCATCCGGAAATTCATTCACTACCGGAACAGATTGGAAAGTTGGTGACTTTGCTTCGGTGTCATGAACTCAGACTAAGTGATAAATATATCCCTTAGCTATCATCTTTCTTGCCTTAAGGTAGGAAATAAACCTACCTCTTAGAGATGTTGTATTACCTTTCCATTCGAACACGGGCTTACCCAGAAATTGAAATCGAACTACTTTCGTTCGGCAATCAACATTAGAATAGCATGAGGCCAACCAATCCATACCCATAATCACATCAAAATCTAACATTTCAAGCTCAACTAAATCAGCTTTAGTTTGGCAGTCACATATCACAATTATACAATCTTTGTACATTTGTCTAGCTATCACTGGATCACTAACCGGAGTGGATACCTCAAAAGGTTTAATTAGCTCGGGTTTCACCCCAATACGATTAGCAACATATGGAGTAATATAAGATAGTGTGGAATCCGGATCTATTAATGCGTACACATCATGGGATAATACAGACAATGTACCTGTAACCATATCTGGGGAGGACTCGAGATCTTGTTGTCCGGCTAAAGCATACATACGGGGCTGAGTGGCGCCTGAAGTCGATGATCCCCCTCAGCCTCTACCTCGGCCTACTAGGATCTCAGAGTCCGCCCTACCGGCGCACTGAGCGATAGCCCGTCGATCCACGGGCTGAACCCCAACTTTACCATACCTCTAGGGACAATCTCGCATCAAGTGTCCAGTCTGTCCATAAATATAACAAGCATCTGTGCCTTGGCGACATAGCCCCAAGTGTAATTTTCTGCACTAGCAACATCGTGGAACTGGAGGTCTCCCCTGGCTATAATCTCCCCCAAGCTATGAACCTGAGGTCCTCGAACTCTGACCCTGTATTGAATGAAAGGAGCGATCAAATCTCCTACCTGTAAATCGGGGAGACGCACTAGTCATCGACTGGCCTGGATGTCTAGAATGTGTCTGCCTCGATCCCCCTCTAAAATCACTGCCTGTCCCCATAGATCTGGCCCTCTTACTTTGCCCTCTATCAATATCACGATCACCCCTTTGCGGATACTGTTGTTCTTCTAGATTCTGGGCATGGGCTTGTATGCGAAAAATATCCATCCCATCTTGCAATGAGGCCGTCAAGCAGTCTTTGAACAAATGTGGCCCTAAGCCACTCACAAATCTATGCACCCGATCTCCCATGTCGGCCACCATAGTAGGAGCATACCTAGCCAAGGAATTAAATTAAAGGCTATACTCCCGGGCACTCATATTCTCTTGCTTCAAATTTAGAAATCTATCCGCTTAAGCTCGGCGGACCTCGGGTGGCAAATAATGGCGAATGAAAGCATCTACGAATTCTTGCCAAACGGGAGGAGGCGCATTCTCTTTTCTTGATGCTATCCAATTATTATACCATAAGACCGCCACGTCTCGGAGCCTATACGATGCTAACTCCATAGATTCAGTCTCGGAGGCATGGATTGTCACAACCTGATTTTACTAGGGTGTGATGGGCACCCGACCCCATGTGCGGAGCCGAACGAACCCGCGGATTACAGAAGTAATTGCTGAGATTCTTAATCAGACACAAATGACAATCTCGGAAATGGTTTTCAGGACATACTTTTTTTTTCGTAATTTTCAAATCAAACAGAATCTAAAGTACATGGAATTTATTACATAATACAGAACGACATATCGGCTGATGGAGCCGGATACAAAACTGATGTGTTGAACCCACGACTCTGTCTGCAAAGTCTCTAACAAATAATCGGAACACCCATGACATGTATAATACGACACGGTAGCACTCCGGGAGCAAATGGAGCGCCCAAAGCCCGGGGGAAAATCTCTACAAAG
>NW_026720392.1:0-9210 GCF_029784015.1 Lycium ferocissimum
GATACACTCATCATGTTCTCTTTCTACACAATTATTATGATAATACTATAATTTAAAAAAAAGGGTTCTATAGATATTTAGTTGTTCTTGATTTGTGTACCCACGTTCTTGCCTGCATCATATGTCCACCTCTGAAACCCTTTTTTTACTTATACAGCTCTGTAAAAATTGTACAAATTAAACCACCAAAATAATTCGTATAAATAATTTTAATTACCACTTCACATAAAGTAGTATTCTAAAATAAATAGTACAGAAAGTAATTAATCTGTTATAACATAATTAAATTATTTTGATAATATAAAAAAATCATTAAAACTATTGCTTTAAAACAAAATAATTACTTTGTTCTTAGTTTCTTTTGATGTCGGATGTTCTTTCATGAACTATTTATTTTATAATGATCTAAATTCTTATATTTGTGCATTTTAACTTATTCTAACATTTTGCTTTATTTTTCACTAATATCAATATTATAAACCTACCAATGTCTTTATTCTTATTTCTTAAGCAATTTGATATAAAATTGATTTATTACATTAGCAGCATAAAAAATAAAATTCGTTATAATATCTCTATAAAACGTTTGGTTTGGGTTTTAAAAAAAATTTTTGCTTTAAAGTGAAAAAAAAAAGTTGGGGTAGTCCAACATTTTTTTAACAAAAAAATTTTTTTGCTTTTCCTTTTAGATAAAAAATTTAAAAATGGGTCCTTTTTTTTTAAAATTTTAAGCCAAAATGACTTTAAAGGAAAACCTCAAAAAAAAACGACATAAACCTTTTAAGCCAATCAAGGGGGCTCTATATTTTTTTTAAACTTAATTGTGGGCTAATGGTGAATAATTGGGAAATCAGGTGTAGAAACTTGGTTTTATTTTTTTCAAGTATTACTTTAATTAAATTTCCCTTTTAAAAAGTTATATAAATTTAAATCTAAAACATATAAAATAGGTTAAAAAAAAAACGGCCTTTTATTAATTTTCCCTTTTCCCCTCCTCCCTTCCCCTCCTTCTTTAGAAAAACATATAATTGTCTTTTTTTTAAACTATGGGCCCCAAATAATTTTGAAAAATTTTATATTCCCCTTCCCATATCTCTTCCATTTCCTATTATTCCCACTAATTTTCTTTTTTTGCGGGTATCTTATTACTAAATTTTTTACCCTCTAGTCTTAATCTTCAAAAAAAGAAAATTGGGAAAAAGTTATGGTTTTTGTTGTTCTTTTGGACCTCTCTCTTTCCCTTTGGATCTGAGACATTTGTATTTATTTTTTTGAGTTTTTTGGTTAATTTTTAGATTGTATTCATTTTATTATTTTGTATTAGTTTTTTAGTGTTTTTTTTTTTTTAGTTTCATTTTTTTTTGTATTCAATTTTTTTGTATTACTTTCCTTCCCAAAAAAAAAATTTTTTGCCAGTTGAATCTATTTTTTTATTTATTTGTTTTTAATACCTTTATTTTTAAATAAAAATAACTATTAAAATTGTATAGATGAATCAATTTTAGTTAAAAACATTTGAATAAATCGGTGAGTTGAATACATATGTTTGAATCTGATGAAAAAAATTTTTAATTTTTTTTATTTGTATTCAACCTGGCCGTTTTATAATCTTTACCCTTTTTGAATCTTGGAAACTTAGAAATGTAAATTTAGCGATTAAATTTTAAACCCCCAAAATTATCATTTTGTAAAATTAATTATTAACTAGGTAGCACCCATATATTATTAGTTTAAAATGCAAATTCTTTTATCAACCGTCTAATAAAGTTGATTATTGGTCAATTAAATTTCAAATCCTAGACTTTTTTGAATAACATGGGTTATAATCTTAAAAAAAAAATTTAAGGGTTTAGCCTAGAGTTACAAAAATTTCTAGACTTTTGTTTTTTTTTTTCCTGGAGGTTTTGGGCAAAGCTGAAACCTCTTTAATTCAGAATTATTATTGACTTGGCTGGGGATTATCACAAGAAAAGTAAAAATTTTATTCTTTAGGTTTTAATATTGCATGTTGGTTGAAACCCCAAAAGTCAAGGGGAAATTTTTTGAAAGGCTATGAACTTTTAGGGGTTTAAAATGATTGGGAAAAAACACATAAAGCTAAAATTCAATCACTGGGGTATAAACATTGTCTCTCTTTCAATGGACTATAGCATTTTTCCCCAAAAGCTTCCAATAGAGAGTCTTCTGGATAGAAATGATAAGCAACATGTTTGATCAATCCAACCATTGAAAATTGTGGGGCTTTGGACTCTTTATTCTTTATTTTTTTTTCTAATTCTAAAATACAAATACCGTTGATAAAGGCTTTTTACTCCTCAAATGGACTTTCAAAAATTAAATTTGATCCTAAGTAGATACATGTCAAACATGTAAGGAACCAAATAAATCGATCAACCTAGCTAGTAATTTTTTTTTTTTTTTTCTTTGTAATCTAGCTACTAATTGTTAATATGAGCAAGAATATGACGTTTAGCTTCGATGCAAAAAATCGATAAAAATTTAAAGCAATTTTACAATTTAAATAATCCCCAAATTAGTCGTAGATTCCCACAAATACAAATTCCAAGTTCTACTATAGGGTACCATTTTTTTAAATAATTGTATATCCATTTGGTTAATTAACTCAATTGTGACTTATTAAATCCATATGTAACCTATCTCTTTTTCACAAAAAAGAAAATTTTCCTTCAAAAAAATTTAAAAGAAACGTCACAACATCATATAGTAAAGAAAAATATGCGGGCTTTCCCAAAAAGTTAGAGAAAAGATTTTTTTTGGTGGAAATATATATATTTCAGTGTTTATTGGGCCTTTATTCACTTTGAGAAAAAGACGTACCATTGACCCATAGCTAATCAAGTCTGGATCTGCAGTGTTGATTACAAATCCAAGATCCGAAATCTATATATATGTGTGACTATTAAATCGTTACTTGACCTTTGGGTTGAAAATTATGGGGTTGGTTTGTTTTTAAAATTATTAGTCCAAAAAATTTAAAAATTTTATACTTAAAAAATTTTTAAGATAAATACATAGTATGGATGAAATCTTTGCGTGCGGTGAACCTAAGCTATAGTTTTACCGGGTTTTAATATCATTGCGTAGTAATATTAACAAAATTTGTTTAGGGGGAAATTTTATCGGATCCATTCGGGGCCAAAAAAAGTGGGACACAAGGGTTCATCAAAACCCCTTTGCAAAAAAATAAGTTCAGGTTGGGTTTATTTTTAGTTAAAGAGAGTGTCTTTTCAAAGAAAAATTATCTTACAAATTTTCTTTATTAAGTGTTAAATACAAATCTCAATACCTATTTAATTGAGATAATTTATAAATTTTTTTGCTGGAGTTAGTATTTTTTTTTTAAAGGGAAATTTTTGTGAATTCTTTTTAGCGGAATCTTTTATAAAGGTTAAAATAGTTTATTTAACTCCCTTGTTTATTTCTTTACTTTTGGGCTTTTTCGTTATTTAAAAAAAATAAATAGGATATTTAAATAAATATTAATTGGTGCTTTTTTTTGGATTTGAATAATGATTTAAATGAATAATTAATTATGGGGAAAATAAAAAAAAAAAAATTATTTGTTCTTGATATTTTAAAAGTAAAGTAAAAGTGAAAATTTTTTTTAAAAAAGAAGAAAAAATAAAGGGGGGGGGTATATATATATTAAATTGAATTTTTAAAACCTTTTTATTTTAATTTTTTATATTCTAATTCTTTCTACGTCAAACCCACGTATGAGCTTTGGGATGAAAATGAAGGGGGTCCATCTGTCAGCTGTTGCAAGGAGAAAAAAAAGTTAACAAACTACACGGAATCATTTTTCCCCTGCTTTGCCCCTTGTCTTTTTCAGCCCCAACATAAAAAAATAACCCCCCTTTTAAAACTGTTACATTTTTATTATTTGAATCAAATCACCACACTTTTTTGTCTTTTTTTTGGGTTTCCCCTTTTAGATAACCCCGTCAAGGTTAAACCAACCGGCCCGTTCATTCGGAACGCCCGGTTTTTTAAAATTTAACCCAAAAAATGGAATTTTAAAAAATTTTAAAAACCCCCTTTTTTTATTATTTTTTGTATAGTATATATATATATATAATATATATATATATATATATATTTATAGTATTTATTAGTATATTGTAGGTATATTTAATATTATATAAGTTTATAAGAAAAGTTTAAATTTTTTTTTTACTAAAATTTTTAAAAAATAAAAAATGATATGTGTATATATATATATTAGTTATATCTTAATTAATTATACTACATATCCCAAAAAAAGTAAGAATATATTTATTATATATATAATATCTTAGGTTATATAACTTATATATATATATAGATAGATGTTTAAGTTATATATATATTAATATATTTTGTTTAAGTTATATGTATACTATATTACTATATATATATAATTTATATATATATATATATATATATATATATATGTTTAAGTATACTATATATACTTATAACATATATTATAACTTATATTTAAAATAATTTTTTTTAAGTTTATATATTTGTATATACGTCTATATATATATAAAAGTATACTTATAACTTATATATATATACTTATAATATATAATATGATGTATAACTTAAACATATATATATATATAAAAAAATATATTATAACTTATATATAAAACTTATAATATATAATATAATGTAAAACTTAAACATATATATATATATATATATATATTATAACATATATTATAACATATTTAACAATTTTTTTCTAAGTTTATAAATTGTATATACGTATATATATATTTGGGTGGTTAAACGAGCCCAAAACCCCTTTTTTATTTTTTTTTTGTATAGTATATATATATTATATATTTATTAGTATATTGTAGGTATATTTACATATTTATATAAGTTTATAAGAAAAGTTTAAATATTTTTTAATGGGCTAACATAAAATTAAAAAATTTATATACGTGTATATATATATATATATATTAGTTATATCTTAATTAAGTTATACTACATATACCTAAAATATAGTAAGAATATACTTATTATATATATCAATATACTTAGGTTATATAACTTATATATATATATATATATAGATATATGTTTAAGTTATATATATATTAATATATATATATATGTTTAAGTTATATGTATATATATTATATATACTTATAACTTATATTATATATATATATATATATTTTTTATGTTTAAGTATACTATATATACTTATAACTTATATTTATAGCTTAATTTTTTCGTTTATAAATTCGTATATACGTATATATATACATATAAATATATATATATATATGTATAAATATAATTATAACAAACATATATATATATATATATATATATATATATATATATATATATATATATATATACTTAAAATTATATTTTAAACAATTTTTTTTCTAAGTTTATAAATTCGTATATAGTATATATACATATACATATACTATATATATATATATATATATGTATATATAAAAATTATAATATATAATATAATGTATAACTTAAACATATATATATATATATATATATATATATATATATATATATATATATTTTTGTGTGTGTGTGTGTGTGTGTGTGTGTGTGTGTGTGTGTTTTTAAAGTTATACTTATATTATATATTATAAGTATATTCTTATATTTTTAAAATTTTTTTTAAAGTATATAACTTTCTATTTTTTAAATTTTAAGTAGATGTATATTATAATATTTTTTAGGTATTTCCTAACTTAAAAAGTAAAAATATGAACCGGGTAAATGAAGAAAGCTCAATAGGGTATATTTTTATTATTCTTGGATAACTTTTTTTCAGTTGTGTTTTTTTTTTAAATTTAAAAATGAGTTTAAAGAAATAGTAAAAAATTAAAATACCAATTGTGAATCTTTTCGTTAATTTACTATATATTGGTCATGGAGTTTCTTAAAGTCTTTCTTTTAAAAACCCCCTTCTATTAAATCTTAATTTCTTTCTTCCCCTTTCCCTCCACCAATTTTTGGTTGCGTTCGTCAATAATGGGCACACAAAATCTTCAAGTTAAAGACGGATAATGAGTTATGGTCTCATTTTTTGTCTTCCAATAAATGCGCCCCGGGGCCCAGTTGTTTGAACGTAAGGATATCTCGAGCCATTCTTGAGAGTATCGGATATTGCCGTCCCACCTCTAAAACGTCCCTTTATCCCGGGTTCCCTTTATATCCCAAATTTTAATCAAATAAAAGTTATATTATCAAAGTTTGCCTGAAGAAAGGAGTTTGGGTTTTAATGTAAAACTTTTAAATGCGATAAACCGCAAACCCTTTTTGCTACTTTGAGAAGTAGTAAGGGCGTGGGGGCGGGGTGCCGTTCTTCCAAAATTTAAAAGGTAAACTTTTCAAACTCATCTATAGCGAGTTGGCCTCCCTAAAGATGGTTGAATCCC
The DNA here is from genome assembly GCF_029784015.1 of Lycium ferocissimum. Classification (NCBI taxonomy): domain Eukaryota; kingdom Viridiplantae; phylum Streptophyta; class Magnoliopsida; order Solanales; family Solanaceae; genus Lycium; species Lycium ferocissimum. The sequence continues at coordinate 6,441 of NW_026720392.1, forward strand.
CCTTAATTTCTAAAAATGTATAAATTTACCAACCAAAGCTTTAGTATAAGACAAATTTTTCAAGGTTTAAGAAGAACCCTTAAATAAAGTTGGGGTGGGGAAAAAAAAAACTTCTTTAAAGATTATCATTTCAAAAATGGTTAACAGGGTTTATATTTATACTCTTGTAAAACTCTAGTTATTTGCTAATGGCTAAAAATTCCGGGTTTCGGTGGGGTAAATTTTAGAAATAGCAAAATTATTATAAAAATTTCAAAAGTTAATACTTCTTTAAAATTTCCCAGCGTAAAAAATTTTAAACCCAAACATCACTATAAATATTATATTTGTTTGAACTTGTTTATGGGGGTCTTCTCTATGCTTGTTGGCATTTTAAGTGTAGTTCCCTAGTCTAAATTTTTATTTAATTTTCCCAGGTCAAAATTGTTTTCCCCATCTTAAAATCTCTAACCCCTTCCCCCATTAGCATTACAAAAAAGAAAGCAAATTCTTACTTTTTAATAAATCGTCAAAGCAGTCAAGACCATCTTTTTTAAAAATTTAAATTTAAAATGTGACCTTTTTTCCCCTAAAAAATTTTTTTTGCGGAGGGTTTTTTTCTCTTTTTTAAAAAAAAATCGCCTTTGTATTATTAAACATTTCAAAAAACAAAATGTTTTTTTTAAATAATAAAAAAAACTCATAATAGTAGACATTGAATTTAAAAATTTTTCATTGGGACCTTTTCCTTATTTTATAAATAAGCTATAATTCTTTTTTCATAATCCAAATTTATTACCCATGACATGTAATAGCAAAAAAATCTAATTTGTTAAGTAAGACCAAATGGGTTTAAAAAAAATTTCAATTTAAAAATTAAATACGAAAAAAAAAATCTATATTTTTTTTACAAATCTATAACCTCCTCACAAGTACTTCTAGGAATACCCTCAATAACGGATTATAACAACGTTGAATGTAATAACAAACCCCAAACCCCAAGGGAAAAAAAAATGGTAAAATCATAAGCTACCATTTTAGCTATTTCTACCGCTCTTTTTTTTTGTCATCTTAAACTCCGGTTTGTTATCTCATTTGAATCCCCCCGGGATTTTAACCCCTTTGCTCCCCCGATCCGTATGTTTAAGTCCTATGATTATTTAGTGTACCCTTCCAAATCTTTCTAGTTTCCTTCAAACAATCTTTATGCTACTTTAAGTTTTGGGTTTCCCCCCCCTTGTTAAAAAATTTTAAAATTTTGGGGTTGGGTTTCAGTTCTGGCGGTTTGTCTTGTGTATGTGATTGTCGGGCATTTATTTTTATGGTTTTGGGGGCTTGTGTTTAATACGTCATCAATTTCATTAAAAGTCGGGTTTTTTGCATTCCTTGACCAAAAATGGATTATTTACCCCTTACCAAATTGGGTTTCTTCCAAATGTTTCCCCCTTAAAACCCCTCAATACCACTACTCAGGCACCCCGTCAAATCTCTTTTTTTATTAAATATAATTCATTTAAATAACCTCAAATAAATCACAAGAAAATAAATTGCAACAAATTAAATTGGAAAAATAAAGATAGGTTGGGAAGAAGGTACCAAATTCGGATTAATTTCCAAAAAAATAAAGGGGGTAAATTAAATCCTAAAGGTACTTGGATTGTTGCAAAATCACTAACTCCCCAACAAAATTATAATTGCAAAATTAATAATTTAAACTATAATAAAACTTTATAATATTTATTTGAGAGAAATTTAAAATGACTAATTTTAAATCTATAATTTAGAGATTGAATTTGAGAGAAAGAAAGGGTTGGGATGGATTAAAATGAAAATGGGAAGGGTTTATATAGGGGTAGTGGATGGGGTTTAAAATGTTAAAAAAAAAGTTTGGGGGGGGTTGGGGGGGGAAAAAAAAAATAAATACGTTTGGGGAGGGCCTTTTTCTACGTTGCCCCGGTCCCCTAAATCCCCCCCGCTTTTATAATTTTTTTTTAAATTTATCTTTAAAAGGGGTTCTTTAAAAAAAAAGGGGGGTAAAAAATCTTGATTAACGAACCGTTTGGGGTTTTACAAAAAGGGGCGGTTTGACTTACCCAGAGTACTCTCTCCCCTTAAATTATCGGTCCTTTTTTTTTTTTCCTCCTTTAAAAAATAATAATATCAAATTTTGAGAATTTCTATTTTATTCTTATTTACATTTAAGTTATAATTTTTTTTCAATAAATGTTTACCTTTTTATTTTTGTCTTCATTAGTGAAATTTTATTAAAATAAAATAAAAAAAAATAATTAATTGTTCTTGAACATCTAAAAAAAAAATAATTTGAGATAAATTTTTTTTATAATCAAATATATAATTTGAAACTATTTTTATTAAATATATAATTTGAGACGAAAGTAGTAAATCCCGGTCTCGGTAGAAGGCCCCGGCCCTGGACCGGGAAACAGAATATCCCCAATAGGTTGGGAGGAAGGAAAAAAAAAAAGTACTTGCCCATTCTTTACTTAGTTAACATTTCCTGAAAAAAACCCCTTTTACAAAATTGCTATTTTCACCCATAAAATGGACCTTTTTCTCTGTAAAAGGCAGAAACCCTTATTTCAGAATCTCTTTATTCCTCATACTATTATTTTGTGGGTTTAGTTCTGACATCAAATCTATGTAGTTAACATTAAAAATTTTGGGACATTTGTTACCCACTGATATAAATCAAAAACCCGACTTCTCTTAACATTGTGGGTCAAAAACCTTTTTTTTCTTTACTGGACAAGTCCCAAAACATAGTCAACAC
>NW_026720393.1:0-10093 GCF_029784015.1 Lycium ferocissimum
GACTAAAGCCAAACAAGGCCCTTGTCTCATTAAGAGCAAATATGTAATAGCTAGTTTTCTTCTAATTTCTAAGAGTATAAGTATTAGGCTTAGCCTTCATTCACACTTAGATTTTTGATGATTAATTGAGAAACTCCCTTGGAGATAGATTGTATAGCTTAGTAGCTTTAGGGTTAGTTATTATAGTGGTGGATTCCATTGTTGGTCTTTGAACCTTTAATTCCATTGATTTCATGAAGAGTTGTTCATTTGTGGATTCATTTGAATCACTCTTGCCTTGATTTCAAATAGTATAGGTTCTTTTAGAATTGAATTAGATCGGGAGGTGTTGGATTTAATATATCCAAGGTTTCCTATAAATTCGCCCTAATTGGGTCTTGCTTTTATCCCTTTTTCTCATCCCTTTTCTTCAATTCTCATCCCAATTTCTTGTTATCCTTTAATTCTGCGTTTTAGTGTTGAATTGGTGTTATTCCTCAATTCAAATCATATTAAGAGGATATCATCATGAGTAGAGAGAAAGGAGAGGATTTCAATGGAAGGGATAAGGTATCTCTTTTGGAAAGTTTGAGGGAGATTAGGGAGGAGGTGGAGGAGCCCGTTGAGGGCTATTATGATGAGGAGATATCCCACAAATCGACCCATAGAAGCAATCTGGCGGATCCTTTGAATGGACGTCGAGGTACCCAATTTTCTCATAATACTCCTACTTCTTTGGGTAATTTGGATAAAAATTAAAATGTGCATGATTGTTTACCCAGCATTAAGCTTGATGTTTATGATCCTTCCCTAAGTGAAAGTGACACCACATGTTTTGACGATTTCGTATCTAGTAACTATTCCCTCTCTACTTATAATGCCTTATTTGATGATGATGAGATCATTCTAGTGATTTTCCTAATGGTTGGGTATGTGATGACGTTGATGTAGCTTCCTTAAGTAATTACCAAACGTATGGCAACCCAATTTGGGATATTGAACCATCTTCCCTTGAAAGAGATTTCTTGTTGAGGGATTACCCTTCTCTTTTAGAGGTAGATGGTCTTAATAGTGCTATGGATATGCCATGGGAGGGTGAACCACTAGTTGATGAGGGAATTAACTTGCTTGACTACTTTCGAAATCCTAGTAGTAACCTTTTTACCCCTAGTGTCCATGATTGTGAGTCTTTTTATGTTAATGAAATTCGTGCTTGGATTGATTCAAATGATCCCTCCATTGACCTGTCACACCCCACCCTAGGTAAGGCGTGATTGGCACCCGACACCTTACAGAAACAGAGCGAACCAACTTATAACTTACATCCTTCGTGTCTCAAATGGAAACAATAAAATCAAGAGGCTAAATATGAACATAATATCATGCATAACTATATGTACAATGGACCCATGATGCCGACATTACTACTGTCACACTATGACTAAGCATGTGCACCCGGTGAAGCGTTCCGTAAAGCCTCTATGAACGTACGACTAAAAGTATACAAATCGGACGGGGCCCCCGACGTACCCTTTTGTCACAAAAAAACATAATACAACTCGGACCTAGAACGTACTCCGGAAGAAGTGGAGCCACCACTCGAGACCGATGCACTAAGGCGACCTACGATGAAAGATCCTCGTCTCGTCCCCTATCTACACTGCGGGCATGGCAACGCGAGCGTCCACAGAAGGACATCAATACGAGCAATGTCCGAGTATGTAAGGCATGAATAGTAGCATAGTAAGAGATACCGAACATGGAAAATAATATAATGAACGTATGAAGATAAAGTAATGCAAAAGAGATCAACTTTGTATGGCTCTAAATGCCCTTTTAAGGCGAATGTCGTGCATGCTTAGCTTTAAAAAAAAAAAAGATTTTTCCATATATATCCATATATAATATCCGTCCCGGATAATATATATAAGCTTGTGATAATAATATATATAGCATCTTGCCCGGCTATTAAGGCATGGTACATATATATATAGCATTTTGCCTTAATGCCATATTAAGGCACGCCCTTTCGTTATCTGCATCTTTTGGGACTAATATACGAACAACCCAATGAGCCATGATAGTCGAGGCGGACAACTAAGGGTCGACCACTGCGGGCAATATGGAAATTTGTAAAAGCAAGCTATAGACTCATAACGTCATATATCATAATGAACCTGTCTCCTGAGGAGTCACAGGTAATCAAAACATAACATAATATGCAAGCCGACAAGGCTGCCACTATATACGGGAATATCCAAAACGAACCATATCAATACAGCTGACCAAAACCTATATACAACCCACATATGTCTACAGACCTCTAAGAGTATAATAGTGAAATATGACGGGACAGGGCCCCGCCGTACCCCTGGATATGCATAAGTCTATATCAAAGCATCTATACCAAAATGACTTAGCTCCCGAACAATGGAGCTCTCCACGAGGCGAGCGAAGTCTGGGGTGGAGGATCACCAAGGCGAGTGTCCGTACTGCTGGGCATGAAACGCGACGAAGAAAGGGGGTCGATACGAAAAATGTCCGTGTATATAAAGCATGAAATACAATAAAAAAAGATCATGACCGAATAAAAGATGACGGGGAGACAAGTATGATAATCAAAGATACCAATGCACACGTGCCTTATGAGATGAAAGTCATGCATATATATATAATATACCGCACGGGCCCATTATGGGACTCGGTGAAAGAAGTCATATACATATATACCGTGCCGCCCTCTAGTGAGGGTCTCGGTGAAATAATCATATATATATATATATATATATATATATATATATATATATATATATATATACCGTGCCGTACCGCTACAGTGAGGGACTCGGTGGAACAATGCAATGAACCGCGCATGAATACATACCCGGCCCGGGACTCGGTGAATGATATATTAACAGCATGCATGAGTAGAATATCATGAGCAACCATATACAAATTAAATCATCATCTGAGACTCAATAGAATAATTAGAATGAACCAACACTGGAGAATCAAAGACAACTATCATGTCAAGTACTACCGAGAACTAGAATTCATTGGAGTCATGTATGTTCATCGTTCGCTCGTTTATGTAATTCATGCCAAAAAGAAGGAAGGGATAGCTTTACATACCTTGAAGCATGTATATTCGTCTAAAATCTACTGCCCAAGTTTGTAATCTATAACAAGGCAATAATTACGCCACAATTAGATGAAAGTCATTCTTTACTACTCATTGTAAGCTAACAAACAATCTAACGAAAATCCGGCAACATTTCCCTTATTTTTCTTACTCCGTCCCAACTCACCAACAACCCAAAATAATCACAACAATATCACAACACACACAGCCACGAAAATCATACCAAAACGGCCCCAAAATATCATCACAAAACAGCAATACAAAAATCATACCAAAACGACCCCAAAATATCATCACAAAACAGCCACGAAAATCATACAAAATAGCCCCAAAATATCATCAACAACAGTACCAACCATTACTATACATCATAACTCAGCTGATTCCATCCATTTAATCCAATTAAAACAGCCCCCAATCCATAAATCTCAACAAAGCAACAAACGAGTTTATAACGCTATTTTCTCCGTTCTAATCCATTAAAACTCTAAATAAACTTACTAACAATGAAAAAGGGACCTTAATCTTACCTTAAGTATGCAGCAACCACGTCAACACTCTTCTTTTTGGCTGATTTTTAGCTCAAACTGAAGGCAACGCGACGTACAACGCTTTTCTCTTCGTGAGCTTCGGGATTGGGCTTGGATTTTGATCAAAATGGCTTTCTTAGCACAGAAGCTCTCTCCCTCTCTCTAATATTCTTGGAAGCTCTAGATGAAAATGACCAGCCCTCAAATGAATTTTCCATATATATTAACGTTAATGGGCCTCATGGGCCGAAATATACTCATGGGCCGAAATACAAATGTGTGGGTCGGGTCTCAACTTGCTGCCCCGCCAGCCCAACTTGCATTGTCCATAACTCCTTATCACGATATCATTTTGACAAGAGGTTTGTTGCGTTGGAAACTAGACTCGATGAAATTCATTTTAGGCTTTTGAAACACCTTAAAACTCCTCATATACTAGGAGATATGCCTCCAACAATATGGGCTAAAATCGTCGAGATTTTCTTGAAGTTGTTCCGATTCGTTTCGTTTAACTTCTAATCCTCTTCCAACCCTCATGTAACCTCTTATACATACATATACATACTCATATACATCCATAACAATCCATACACACATCTCAAAGGGTCCGGAGAATCACAATAACCTTAAACATAACTAGAGAACTTTCGAAGCTTTGACGAAACTCCAACCGCAAAAGTATATTCATATCTTTTTTCCATCTTCTATATCATTACTAATAATCTCAAATACTTTAAAAGGGCACTCACATTACCTCATATACGTACTCATAACATGATTTCAAATCCTTTAGGTTACCATGTCACCTCGGGAAATATAACGATATTCTTACTAACTCGATTAACTTTCCTTGGACTTTCTTAACTCATTCATTCTTGTCTTAATTCAAGTAGCACGGACTCTTACGGGGTGTAACATCCTTCCCCCCTTAGGAACATTTGTCCTCGAATGTTGTACCTTGCGAGCTTACGACGCTTTTATTAGTTTCTTGAAATGGTTGTCCTCCTTTAGTTCCTGATCTCCGTACTCTTATACTATGGGCTCATTAGTATTTTTTTTTTCATATCCTTCCAATTCTCTATCGATCTCATTCATTAGTTCCATATCCTCATGTTCTTATGTATGTACTCAGTGGTCAATTGATATCTAGTTACTGTCACACCCCGACTTTACTAGGGTGTGATGGGCACCCGACCCCATATACGGAGCCGAGCGAACCTGCTAATTCCTATTACACATATGAACTAATGAGTTAGTAAGAAATGAATACATAGAATTTTTTTTTTCCCAAGTACAATCTGACATCATATAAGACTCGTAACACGAGACGTAATAACATGTCGGTACATTGGAGCGACTTACTGTTGACGACCCATTACCCACGACTGTCAAGAAAAGTCTCTAACTCGACGAAATCATCCCGGCACACATATACTCGACTCGGCACCCTCTACAGACAAGTGGAGCCTACCAACCCGGCCGCCGGACATCTTCATGCTAGCTTCGGCTCATGCTTGGGTTCACACCGCGCGCACGAAACGCGACCCCGAAAGGGGTCGGACGAGCTATGTACCGAGTATGTACGCATGCAGTAACTCGATGGGGGATATAATCATGTGTAATAACGGTGTGGAGGTGTAGAACATATCATGTGAAGGGGGTATCTGTACATATAAGACAGTAACTTTGTACATAGGGACATATCATGTGTAGAGTTGTAACACTCCGTACATATGGAACATATCATGTGTTCTGTATTCGTACATATGGAACATATCATGTAAAGCTGTGACCTGTGCATATGAGTGCCCCTGGGGGCGGATGCCATGCATGCTTGTTTGGTCATATGGTATCATAGCGCCGAACAAGCCGGCTCACCCACATAGCGCCGAAATACGTCGGCTCGCCCATATATCCCGCGTCCGGCATCCCGCCTCCGGGATGATAAGCCGGTGACCAGTGGCAATGAAACATGTTTCCCTTCCCATTCCCCACATATACATGTATCCCATCCCCCCAACCCATATACAGGTATGGCATGCATGAGAGCCCAAAGAAAGTCATGTATCCATCGGAGTGACGAAAGGTCGGAAACCTCCGATTACTTTATGGAATAATCATGGTCGCTTTGTCTCACCTTGAAGGAACGATAATCATAAGGCGAGACTACCAATGGAGAATAACATTAGGAGAACGTAGAACATATCATATCGCATCATTTTATATCATATCATCTCATATCATAGCATATCGTGTCCTGTCATAGCATCTCATCTCATATCAAATCATGTCGTGGCATATCATGTCATGTCATGTCGTGTCATAGTCATTTTCTCATATTCGACAACATCATGATCATCATAGAATCATAGTCATTGTTTTAGTCATTAAAACTTTCAATATTGTACAACTTGGTTTTCGAAGAAAAAGGAATATTTTTTGAAAAACACTTGTAAACTTTTAGTAGGGAAAATCATGCCTTGGGGTCGGGGGTTTGGTTAACACAGCTATTGTTTGGTAGTCAGAATGATAACCAAGAACTTCCGTTAACTATAGTATGGAGACAAACCAAACGGGACAATAGAAAGGAATTTGGGAATAGTGGGCCCACCTCGGTCGAATGAGGCGGCGTATACAATTTACGTATAATACCCTTCATGACATTACTTATGAGAATTTCAGGGTAAACGGATCCTATTCATGCAAGTTCTAGGTGTTTAGACAATCCTTTCAACTATTCATAAGCATTTGATTCAATTCTACTGAACGAATAGTAGTCAAATTCAAGCTCGGATTTCTAGAATTAGAGTGGTCCCCGAGACACGTATTCAAGCCTATTACCTCTAAGACATGCCAGAAGAAGAAGAGTGAAGTCTTACATACCCTTTCCCGCTCCATACCGCTACTCCAAATTCAAGTTTGCAAATCCACCAAAATCTACAATTTGGTCATGTTTACCAAACATTGATTAGTGCATTTAGAATTAGATTCTTAAAATAACACTTGGCTACGAAATTCGGCAGCATTTCCCCGTAGAATGCACCATCCCCGAGATTCTAACTCGGCCAATCGACAACAATCCGGGAATTCAACCCGCCAAACCAACAATCATAACAACAGTATCAATACTCAACTCACAACATGTCCAATACATTCAACCCAAATCTTCCAAACGCCATAAGAACTTCAACAATACATTTTTTTTTTTCAAACTCATAAACTATATCCACAATTCCATATATTTACAACATTATTTCCATGAATTCAAGAAACCATATTCAAATCATATTATGTTCCAAATCAGCCCATAACCATCACAACTTCCATTTGAATCATCAAACTTTCATTTAGATTTACATAGAATCCATCACAACAACAACTAGAATACTAACTAACATTAATTCATTTTTTCCTACACTATGGCAGCCCACTCACGTCACACACACCACACACAACCTTCCATGATTTTTATCCATTTCCACACATTACAACAATACAAAACATACTAACAAAAATTGATTCATCACCCTAAACATACAACACACCTACACGGCTAAACATCAACATCCATGGCTCAACTTCAACATCCATATTTTCATGTTGTTCATTCATTTCCATGCATTATAACACGTCCAAAGCATCCATAAAACATGCAAAGAGGATAGAACCTTACCTTTCCCACTTGTCTTCCTCTTGGCTAAAGTCATGAACTTGCAAGTATGAATGGTCTTCTTGCTCCAAAAATTATACCATGTTAAAGAGGACCCTTGAATTGGTAGAGATACTAGGAGAAATAATTTTCCTTGATCAATTTCCATGGCCTCAATTTTTTTGCCATGGCCGAAAACTACTATATTATCTCTTCATCTTTTTTTTTTTTTCTTTCTTCTTTCTTCAACTAAAAGATGCTTCCAAATATATATATATATATATATTGCATGCATGTGAGGGGCACATGCCCCCTCTCTAGATTTTTCTTCCTTTTTTTCTCTTCTTTTTTTTTTTCTAGAATTTTCTTACTTTCTCTAGCAAAGATGACTTATTTTGTCATCTATATGTATTTTTTTTTCCTCACATGTCCTTGTTGGAATATTCAAAGAAGCTTGTGAAATTCCCGTTTTACCCCTCGACTTTTCTCAATATTACCATTTTGTCCCTAACCTCCCGCATTATTTCCACGACCCATTTTGCGAATTTCTCTTTCGCCCTTAGCCTCTCACAATATTTCCATACTACCAATGTCCATAAATAATACTCATAACCTACTTATGCATTAAAATAATTTTGGAACATAGCCTCGTCCTTAACTTCTCACCATTATCTCGGACTATCCAAATGTGCAAAAATGCGAGGTGTAACAGTTACTGTCCAGGGACCTACTGCCATTAAGAAGGTCTTTAACTTATGATTGCTACGGCTCCCTGCTGGTCTATGAGCACTCTTAATTGTTGTACTCTTTTGCCTTGCTCCTTATTTCTCTACTAGTAGACAAATTCCCTTGTTCAGATATGGCACTCTTCCTTTCTTGCTTCTTGGTGCTATTTTAGATCATCCCTTTTTGTACTCGTCAACCTTATGTACTTACCACATCATCTTATTTTTAATTCCTTAGTTGAACTCTTTAATTGCTTACAATATCATCTGTTCATATATTCAACTTTTTTCTACAATTTCCTCTCCTCAGTTTTAGCATAATTGCAATATAAATTCATAAACATAGAACTAAGATAAAATTCAACTTAATCATAACTTCCTTTTGATACGAGTATGCTTGCTTCTTAAGTCCTTGATTCTCTTGTCTTTTGGTGATCATTTGAGACTTAAATTAGCCGATGTTCTTCTTAGACTTCCTATCGTTGTCCTTACACCATTTTTGCCGACCATTTGCACGACGACGATACCATATGGTTCTATAACATATACTCACATTTGATATGGCTTAGCTACTTGACTTCACTTTGTACTTTCTAATCTTAGGTAGCACTGCTGTCTTGCTATTTGTTGCGTCCAAATGCACACGCAAGTGTACGTGGTCGTACAAGTAATAAAGTGATTATGTAAAATCAGATGTCGAACCCACGCGTAGACTTATGATCAATATTCCCAGAAATAAACTATTGCTTACTATCTATCCAGTGAAGTATAAAAGTGTTGGTTCTTCTATAACTAAATGTTGTAATGTAACTAACTACTAGTGTAAAAACGAACTGTGCTTAGAGACGTGAGGAAGAATAGCTTTTATCAAGATTTTAGAAGTATTCACAAGGTCGTGGTTGGTTCACCAATCCTATTGAGATCCCGTCAAAATTATCTCCTTAGCAACTTTGTTCACAATGGCTAATGATGCTTGATCATTAATCTCGTAGATTCTTCCGACCTCACTACTTCGATTCAAGATAAATCGCCTCCTATATTCCTATGGTATTGACCTATCAAGAATGCGATAAGGGCACGGTACATCGTTGATTGCGGTAACTAAGTATATTCCTATCCTAGTCACAAATCCTTTTGCCCAACTCTGTGGATATTCGCATCACAATCTCCTTACTTCTTCTCAAAAGAACAACGTTCTTTCCCCAAGCACGTATGTCAACGAGTAGATAGTACTCCGTTGCGCGTACAATCGAGAGATTAAACACGGAAGCAATGAAACGATTGCATATGAGCAAGTGCACAAGATTCAAACCCTTGTCAAACATCAATATTCATGGCTACACCACAACCCGGAATTTAAGTGTTTTTACACACATGATTCGATAAGCGAACAGTTAATTCATCATTACTTGGGGTTTGTGTAAAGAAAAATAATAAGAAGGAATAAAACCTAGAAAGAGTTTCACGCTTCTCGAAAAGTCGTCTAAGCCGCTCTAATGTTCAAAAGCATTTTATTTATATGCTAGAAGTAAATATAAGATAAGTGGGCCCAATCCCGATCTAAATAGGACAGCGCGCACGCCGCCGTGCTTTGGTCACGCGTCGCAGATGGCCATCGCATGACCGTGTACGTAGCATCCGCCGTGCTCCGCGCTTCAAAGCATAACCTCGTCTGAGAATCGAAAGGGGTATCTTGTCTTGGATGTACGGCGCATGGCCCCGCCGCATGAGACCCTTCGGTTGGTCAGATTTGCCTTCAAGTGTTGGAACTTCCTTCGCAACATTCAATCGTCGTACATAGCCTCGGAATCACTCAAAGCTCTTGTTAATACCCTTCGTTGGTCCTTGTTGTACCTATTCGTATAAACATTACCAACGTAAGCTTATATCTGACAATTCACATTCAAAAGTGCGATGAAAGTGATAAGAAGTAAAGTGTGTAAATGACACTAAATCTAGATATTTGTGCCAAATATCAACACCCCCCCAGACCTTGCCCCCCCCTCACAAAATTCATAAAATTTTTTAATACTTTACTTTGGGCCCTGCCACTCAAAAAAGTCTCATC
>NW_026720394.1:0-7258 GCF_029784015.1 Lycium ferocissimum
CTGCTTTATATATTATCAATTAAAAAAAAAGTTATTTTATGAAATAAAACCCTTCCTTTCCCAGGGGGGAAACAAAATTTTTTGGATATTTATTCTTGCCCAATTTCCCTTACATTGCATTTGCGGGAAAAATAATTGAACAAACAGTAAAACAGTACCCGAAGGTTCACAAGCAGCTGAATACTTATTCCAGAAGGTTTATTCGACCTAATTGTACCACGTATTCCGTGCTACCCTGAGGAGTTATTTAAGCTCCACGCCTTTTTTCCTTTGAATCAAAAAGGAAAGCAAAATCAAGTAGAGCACTAAGTTCAATTATTTTATTTAGAAAGCTTGTCAGCAAAAAAGAGGATAACTTTTTTTTTGACTCGAGTATTCCTGATTACGAATAACAGTTTTTATCAACAAAGAGAGTTCTTCCCGTGAAATTAGGAAAATAAAACGAATTTCTTCTTGTCTTAGGTATATAATTTGAAATTTAAATATAGATAATAGAGTTTTGCATCTTTCTTCTGAAAAAACCATTTGCATTAAAAATTTAAGGTTGATCGATTCGGAAACGAATCTTTCGATAATCTGTAAAAACTCTTTATCTATTTTTCGAAAATTAGAAGACAAGAACAAAAGTAATAAAGTTTATTATCATACATATCTTTCTCATGCAGGAGATGAATAAGTCCATTTATTTAAATTCTACAGTTCTACATTCTTTGCACTTTCATGAGTACGTACTCAGTTAGATTTAGATATATAGATACTTAGATCTATACTAAGAATTTCAAATTCTTCAAATTTATTAATAATAAATATTATCTAATTAGAATTCAAATTCTTAATTTGGCCATATAATTATTACAAGATATCTTTATTTATATAATAACATAATAACAGATACAAATAGTAAATCGAGGTACCCCTTCTATGACAAATTTGAACCTTCCATCTATTTTTGTGCCGTTAGTAGGCCTAGTCTTTCCGGCAATTGCAATGGCTTCTTTATTTCTTCATAACACGTTCTAAAAAAAAACAAGATTGTTTAGATCCGCTGGGACCCAGTCACATCCATTTTTTTTTTGAAAACGTGAACTTGTATCATAACACGGATATCTATTTATTGAAATATAGTATAACATGTGATTTCCACCGAACATAAAGGAAAAAACTCTTATGCCTGCAGAAACATGATATATGGATATATCAATTCTAGCAATTTTCAAATAGATCAGGATCGCTGGATGGCTGAAATGTAGTCGGTGAGTCTATATGTATATCGATATGTATAGTGGGATCGTATTAAATAAAGAGTATGTTATTATTTTAGATTTAACCAATTTGATGAATTACTCCTAAAGGTTGACATCAAACTAGTGCTAGTTCACCTCAAACTAGTGCTAGTTGATGAGAGTTACTTCGATCGAAAGAAACAAAAAAGTAAAGTCAAATTTCTCTGGGGTATTATCTCAATTCCAATAAAATGCAATCGGGTAAAGTATGACTTGGCGATCATTGCGTGGGTTTGCCTCGGATGTCCATATAAAGAACACGACGAGCATAAATACCCTCTTTAACTTCTATTCTAACGGACTGAATATCTTTTATAAGGAATCGGAGGAATATGCGACGATTTTTTCCCGGAAATCCCCAACGAAAAATACAGACTATTCCTTCCTTTCTATCGAATCGATCATAACCACTACCTACATTCCAGGAAATTGTGCACCACAAATAAGAGCTAATAAAGAGACCCGCAATTCCGTAGAAAGACATCACGATTCCTTGTGGAAAAAAAACGATTTGCTGAGGCGGAAAAAAAGATATCAAATTTCTACCAAGATAACTGGAAGTTCCAACTAATAAGAAGCCTAATGAACCTAAAAAAAGGATAAAGGCCCAGCAGAAATTACTTATTTTTCGAGACCCCGTTATAAGTTCTATCCATATATGTTCTGATCGCCAAGTCATACTTTACCCGATTGCATTTTATTGGAATTGAGATAATACCCCAGAGAAATTTGACTTTACTTTTTTGTTTCGAAGTAACTCTCATCAACTAGCACTAGTTTGAGGTGAACTAGCACTAGTTTGATGTCAACCTTTAGGAGTAATTCATCAAATTGGTTAAATCTAAAATAATAACATACTCTTTATTTAATACGATCCCACTATACATATCGATATACATATAGACTCACCGACTACATTTCAGCCATCCAGCGATCCTGATCTATTTGAAAATTGCTAGAATTGATATATCCATATATCATGTTTCTGCAGGCATAAGAGTTTTTTCCTTTATGTTCGGTGGAAATCACATGTTATACTATATTTCAATAAATAGATATCCGTGTTATGATACAAGTTCACGTTTTCAAAAAAAATGGATGAGATTGGGTCCCAGCGGATCTAAACAATCTTGTTTTTTTGAACATGAAGAAATAAAAAGCCATTGCAATTGCCGGAAAGACTAGGCCTACTAACGGCACAAAAATAGATGGAAGGTTCAAATTTGTCATAGAAGGTACCTCGATTTACTATTTGTATCTGTTATTATGTTATTATATAAATAAAGATATCTTGTAATAATTATAATGAAATTAAGAATTTGAATTCTAATTAGATAATATTT
Source organism: Lycium ferocissimum (assembly GCF_029784015.1). Lineage (NCBI taxonomy): Eukaryota > Viridiplantae > Streptophyta > Magnoliopsida > Solanales > Solanaceae > Lycium > Lycium ferocissimum. The sequence continues at coordinate 2,627 of NW_026720394.1, forward strand.
ATTATTAATAGAATTTGAAGAATTTGAAATTCTTAGTATAGATCTAAGTATCTATATATCTAAATCTAACTGAGTACGTATAATAAGTGCAAAGAATGTAGAACTGTAGAACTAAATAAATGGACTTATTCATCTCCTACATGAGAAAGATATGTATGATAATAAACTTTATTACTTTTGTTCTTGTCTTCTAATTTTCGAAAAATAGATAAAGAGTTTTTTACAGATTATCGAAAGATTCGTTCGAATCCGATCCAACATGAATTTTTAGCTAAAATGGTTTTCGGGAGATAGAGAAAGATACAAAACTCTATTATCTATATTTAAATTTCAAATTATATACCTAAGACAAGAAGAAATTCGTTTTATTTTCCTAATTTCACGAAAGGAAGAACTCACTCTTGTTGATAAAGGCTTCTTGATTCGTAATCAGGAATATAGGTCAAAAAAAGAGTTATCCTCTTTTTTTGCTACAAACACAAATAAAATAATTGAACTTAGTGCTCTACTTGATTTTGCTTTCCTTTTGATTCAAAGGAAAAAGGCGTGGAGCTTAAATAACTCACTCAGAACGCTTTTTAAAAGATTACGTGGTACAATTAGGTCGAATAAACCCTTCTGGAATAAGTATTCAGCTGCTTGTGAACCTTCGGGTACTGTTTTATTCAATGTTTGTTCAATTACTTTTACCTGCAAATGCACGTATTGGTTCGGTGCACAACATATCCCCTAACATACCAAAACTAGTTGTTACTCCACCAGTTGTCGGAGATGTGGGGCGACTGATACATAAAATAACTTTATTTAATTGATAATCATATAAAGCAGACGATATTTTAGCCATTTGCATCAGCTCAATCCCCTTCCTGCATGCGCGCCCCCCAGAAGCACACACCATAATAAGAGGTAAAATTTGATTCGGGTAGCAAGTTCAATCAAACGGGTGATTTTCTCTCCGACTACGGATCCCATATACTACCCCCATAAACCGAAAATCCATAACCCCAATTGCTACGGGAATGTCGTTTAGTTGGCCTATGCCTGTTTGAACAGCCTCGGTTAATCCCTGTCTTTTTCTTGATAAGAATCAATACGATCTTTATAAGGCTCCTCCTCCGAATGAAATTCAATGGGATCCAGAGAGACCATGTTCTCATCCATAGGATCCCAAGTACCCGGATCAATCAAAAGTTCAATTCTATCCGAACTGCTCATTTTCAAATGATATCCACATTGTTCACAAATATTCATTTTTGATTTCAAAAAATTTCTTATAATTTAATCCATAACAATTTTCGCATTGAACCCACAAATGCTTGTATTTTTGAGTTACCTCGAGATCATTAGAACTTTCTCTTATAGTTAAATCACTGCCCTTCGTGCGAGTTCGTCTACTGGAACCCTCGTTTTCACTACTATTTCGACTTTCACTACCACAAATGGTTCTATAATGTAACTGTCACCGTAATTCTCGCATTACCACTTTGTACGGAAGTATCTATATTTGAGCCTGAAGATAATTATCAATGCAACTATTAATGTGATTATTCCAACTATATTGAGTATCATACATGTAAGAATTATAGTAGGGATCTTCGCCCCTAAATCCATTATTCAGATAACTCGAGTTTCGATAACTATAAAGAACTTTCTAGTTCACTCAGAAAAGAATGATCGTTGTCAATCTCAAAATCTGATTTTCAATATCAAAATAGATGGAATAATCGTTTCCATTCCTATCACTACCCAAAAGTATCATCAGAGATGAAATTCGAATACACCGAATAATCACGATTACTGCACCATGAATGTTTTCACTTTCGATATCTGGATTCACCGTATTAGACCACCGCCCATTGATTTAGCCCACACCCGTGTTTGAATTTCTTAAACAACATCGAATTAAACCACCATCTTCGAAGCACTTCTATTTGCATGAAAAATACAATAGATTTAGTGTCATTCGCTATAAAAATTATTTATTTGAATATCTTACTCAGACTAAGCATGTCTCCAGGATTGTGAGTATTGAAAAAAGTTCTGAATCTGGGGGAACACTCACTATATATTAATTATACAAAATTCCTTTTATTATTGTAATATAATTTTTGATAGCAGGTTTCTCCCATGTCGGCCAAATTTCGCATCGAAAAAGCATTTGTCCTCTCCGTTCAAAAAAATTTTTCAAAAAATCCCCAAGTCTACTAATATCTAATCACAACTAATCTAATAACAATCTAAAATCTAACTTGTAATAATAAATCTTCTATTATTAGAATTAGATTTTAGATTATTAGTTTGTTGTGATTAGATATTAGTATTAGACAAAGTTTTTACGAAATTTTTTTTTTGATTTCTTTATGGAGAGGACAAATCTTTTTTTCGATGCGTTTAAATAAGGGCCCCCCTTATAAAATTTATATTATTATATTATTTATAATAAAGGGTTCAAATATAATAGTGAAGATTTCAGAACTTTTCAATACTCCAATCCTATCAGTTAATAATCCTAGTGATTGGTTTCCAATCTTATCTGATAGGAAATAAGATATTCAAATAAATAATTTTATAGCGAAAGATATTCATCTATTGTATTTTCATGCAAATAAGAAACCAGAAAGAAGATGGTCGATTTTTAAGAAGGTTCAAACAGTTGCTAAATAAATCAATGGGGTCTTTCCTGTGAAAACCAGTGAAGATCCAAATCGAAAATGAAAACATTTGGTTCGTAATGTTGATTATTTATTCGGCGTTAAGACATTCAATTTCTCTCTATGATACTTTTTTGTTAGTGATAGGAATGGGGGAGATTATTCCATCTATTTAATTGAAAATCAGATTTTTGAGTTGTACGATCATTCTTTTTTGGAATGAACTAGAAGTTCTTTTATAGTTATCGAATCATTTCAATTGGATTTAGGGCGAAGATCCCTACTATAATTCTTCATGTATGATACTCAATATAGTTGGAATAATCACATTAATAGTTTCATTGATAATTATCTTCGACTCAAATCTGTATAGTCTTCCATTATAAGTGGTAGTAATTACGGTGACAGTTCATTTATAGAACCATTTGTGTGTGAAAGTCAAGTAGTGAAAACGGGGTTCCAATGAGAACTACTGAAGAATGAAATTTTCATGAAAAAATTTTAAAAGCCGTAAAAAAAAATTTTGGGTTTTTCGGGAGATAGAGAAAGATACAAAACCATTATCTATATTTAAATTTCAAATTTATACCTAAGACAAGAAGAAATTCGTTTTATTTTCCTAATTTCACGAAAGGAAGAACTCACTCTTGTTGATAAAGGCTTTTTGATTCGTAATAGGGAAAAAGGTCAAAAAAAGAGTTATCCTCTTTTTTGCTACAAACACAAATAAAAAAATTGAACTTAGTGCTCACTTGATTTTGCTTTCCTTTGATTCAAAGGAAAAAGGCGTGGAGCTTAACAATCCACCAGAACGCTTTTTAAAAGATTACGTGGTACAATTAGGTCGGTCAAACCCTTCTGAATAAGTATTCAGCTGTTTAGAACCTTCGGGTACTGTTTTATTCAATGTTTGTTCAATTACTCTTTTACCTGCAAATGCAATGTAGGCATTGGGTTCGGCAATATCGATATATCCCAACATACCAAAACTAGCTGTTACTCCACCAGTTGTCGGAGATGTAAGCGATTTTCGATATAAAGCAATTTTTATTTAATTGAGTAATCATATGTGCTAGACGATATTTTAGCCATTTGCATCAAGCTCAAAACTTCCTTCCTGCATGCGCGCCCCCCAGAAGCACACACTATAATAAGAGGTAAAATTTGATTCGCAGCGTGTTCAATCAAACGGGTGATTTTCTCTCCGACTACGGATCCCATACTACCTACAACCGGAAATCCATAACCCCGAATTGCTACGGGAATGCCGTTTAGTTAACGGCGCCTGTTTGAACAGCCTCGGTTAATCCTGTCCTTTCTTTGATAAGAATCAATACGATCTTTATAAGGCTCCTCCTCCGAATGAAATTCAATGGGATCCAGAGAGACCATGTCTTTCATCCATAGGATCCCGGCACCCGGATCAATCAAAAGTTCAATTCTATCCGAACTGCTCATTTTCAAATGATATCCACATTGTTCACAAATATTCATTTTTGATTTCCAAAAATTTCTTATAATTTAATCCATAACAATTTTCGCATTGAACCCACAAATGCTTGTATTTTGGAGTTACCTCGAGATCATTAGAACTTTCATAGTTAAATCACTGCCCTTCGTGCGAGTTCGTCTACTGGAACCCTCGTTTTCACATATTTCGACTTTCACTACCACAAATGGTTCTATAAATGTAATTTACGACTCACACCACTTATAATGGAAGTATCTATACAGATTTGAGCCCGAAGATAATTATCAATGCAACTATTTAAAGTGATTATTCCAACATATTGAGATCATACATGTAAGAATTATAGTAGGGGTTTTGCCCCTAAATCCCTTATTCAGATAACTCGAGTTTCGATAACTATAAAAAGAACTTTCATTACTCAGAAAAAAATATCGTTGTCAATCTCAAAAATCTGATTTTCAATATCAAAATAGATGGAATAACTGTCTCCATTCCTATCACTAACTAAAA
>NW_026720395.1:0-10146 GCF_029784015.1 Lycium ferocissimum
GAACTGGTCAGGAAACCATGACCAGCCAGCCACCTCCTCTCTGCGCTTCCACTTCGACCTATCCACGGTCCGTGGAATATTATATGGGTCGTGGCGGGTCGGGAACTCACTTCGCTTCTCCGAATTTGTTCCCGTCATCTCGGCTTGATCTCAAATCCTTATGGGACCTTCTTAAAACTTGTTTATCACTTCATTAGCAATCTAAGGGACGTTATAACTCTTCTCCAAGACATCCTTAAGACATCATTAGTTCAATACTCGTAGTTTTCCCAACACACTCAACTTATAACCCGCTTCTCTTAACAACTTTCTTTTCCTTAACTCTACATTGTTTTTCAAATCTTATTTAGAATCATCAAACGCTAGTTTTTACTTTTGGAAACATCGTATACTTTGTACTCCTTAATAGCCTAGCCACTGTGCATCAATGGAAAATTTTCCGAGGTGTAACAAGTACACATGGGGTAAGTTACTTAATATCTTAAAAATCAGGTACGGATCCCCATACTAAGGGCATAAACCACCTATAGGCCAAGGACTTCCTTGCGACGAAAACGAGCGGTTTAACACATTAGGTGAGTTGAAACTAAGGCATAATATTGTACACTGCCAAGGGAATATTTTATGACATGTATTCATTCATTAGCATCGTTGCGTATATTTGCGTGTAATTTTGGAACAAGGCATAGAGATAAAAGTCCGAGGATATCCGTCGTGTTATCCATTGCTTCTTATGGCCGAGTTGGGTTGAATATGCGGTACTACTTGATAATCAATCATTGGAAGGGATGCGAAGAATAGATATATATACCTACATAAATAGGCACATTTGACCAGGGGTGAAGATGTAGCCTAGTTATGAACTTGGGTCCGAGGAGTGAATCTGAAACGATGGTACATGAACACCATGGGTCCCCTGCAGGTTATGACTATCGGGAAATGACACCAGTTAGCATTTGTGTAGAGTGTGCATTTAGTCATTGCATTGCATTGCATTCCATAACTTCATATCCTCATATTACATGTTGTCATTCTATTACATTACTCAATGCATCTCCTATAATTGTGTGGTACTTTTTGAGGGATTCTGATCATTCAGGAAGGTGTTGGCTTAGGAATGAATTGTTAAGTCTCAGAGTTCTGCATTTAGTCTGATGGATTTGGAGAGTTCCAGTGTTGATGGAAGTGTGATGAATATGTTCCTTGGATGCGTCATACCCTAGCGAGTGAATTGGATAGAAAGCTCTAAGGCTAAAAATCAAGAAGGAGACGTTAGTGTAACAAAGAATAAGACTTCATTATTTGTCTAAAGGAAGTACGAAATAGACTACACTTGACTAGTTGGTTAACTTGCAATACCGTGGGAAATAAGAGAGTTGAAATAGCGCGTAGTAGGGAGAGGTGAGAGTTCGTATTGGTGTAATTATCTATAATGAGTCTTGACGGCGACCGTTGACTTATCTGTTTATCTTGTTAATTTTTTATTGTGTTGCGTGAACTAATCTTAGTCGATCTATGATGCTTACCAATACGTGTGGTGTACTGATACTTCTCTTGCTACATCCTTCTTGGGTGTAGATGTGTTGCAGGACATTACTTGAAGTTTCTCTTAGTGGATTCCGGACATCTTCCTACAGTCTTGCTCATCTCATTCCAGTCAGAGATTGTGTCGATTATTTGTTTTATCCTTGTGTAATAGGAGCTCTTGTACTCCGTTCAGACTAGATCCCGAGCATTTTTCGCTTTCTTGTAACAATAATCGAGATCTTATGAAGTTATATGATTATCAATTCATGATCGGTGTAATAGAAATGCGTTGGATATTGGGTTGGTTGGTAAGGGTTCGCCTACTAAGTAGTAATATAGTGGGTGCCCGCACGGCCCGTATGTTGGGTCGTGACATAGATAGTGCAAGCTCTGCTCCACTTTCCCAACTAGTAGGCGAACTCCGTCCCTTAAAGATTCATCCAACAAAATAATACAAGAGTAACAGAAGTCCAAAATCGAAAATAAATAGAAATGCAAAAAATATAACAACTACCCAAGGAATGCGAATTACTCAACAAGACAAGAGCTTCTAAGTATAGAACTTGAATAAAGATTCACAACAACAACCCGAATACAACTTTTATTTGGAATGAGAATTAGACAGAAAAGTCTAGATGAACTCCGTGAGATCCTTCAAAGCTAACTGAATCTTGCTCAAGTACCTGGAACATGTCTACACCCCGAGAAGGGTGTAGCAAGAGTAGTATCAGTACAACACTCATACTGGTAAGCACCATAGGTCGACAACGATTTGAAAACATAATAACAATAGAAACTAGTAGATAAGAATGATAAGCAACAACTCTGTCAATCAGTAGAATCAGTACAAGGGGTGGGTTCTATTACGAAAGATATATTTCGCACATAATTAAGTATTTAGGCCTAAAGATACACTTCTAACCCTCAATCCATTAACTATACAACGCATGCCTCATTTCATAAGAACTAATTCCATTACTAATAAGCAAACTTACTATATTCATTGTATAACAAGTTATACATCAATCCAAAATATACTTTTCTCACGGTAGGGGACTCTACCACCTCACTAACAATATATCAATGAACAACTTGCCTCACAAAAGCACGACAACACGGGGACGCATGATGTAATAGGCAATGTACATGCTCAATCAAATACAATCACAACACGGTCCAGAACAACAACTCAGTGATAGAAATATCCAGAGTCAATCCATGAAATATGAGGATGAAGTAATAAGTGCATATGCAATGCAATGATATGAACTTTCCAAATGTAAGTCTCTGTACACACATATTACGGATGGAATACCTCCACGTCTCAATAGTCATGACCCATGAGGGACCTATGAAGTCCATGTACTGGAATCCTACACACAAAATTTCAGATATGACTCCATAACACCAATCACACCACTAGCCATTCCGCACACGGCCAGGATTGCTACGACATCAAGTATGTCCAAAGAATCACGAATGTTTCCTTCTCGCTTATCATCGGTAATCACGGGTAATATTAATGTATCATGGACATGTGGATGAATGTAATGCAAAATAAAATTTCAACTGAATCATATCATTCCCAATCGTGCCACACATGGATGCATATCATAATATGAATATCAAGTCAATTCCTTTCCTCCATCCATGATAATGTCAAGATAATTGAGAGACAATCGTATCATAACCACAAGGTGGCAGGTAAGTAAAAGTCCAACATCACACACGAGGCAACAAGCCAACAAATCACAAAAAAGAGGCAACACAAGCCGCAAACCAATCAACATTACCAAACCTAACTAATCCATTCCAATTTCATACCGAAAGTGTAACATGCTTTCTCCGATAATAACTAACTCTACATATGCTTCGCTAATTGATGTCTAACCAGAAGGTAAGCAAGGACAATAATATAACTCAAGTCACACGGCGCGAACCTAATCATGACAGCTAGTCACTAGCACACACAGTCAAAGAAATAGCAAACTCAATTCACAAGGCGACAAGCCACAGACACCAATACCAACCTAGAAATCCATCCCAACACCATGTTCGAACACCTAAGCATGTTTTCTCCATCAATATCTACTATGCATATATGAAATCCTAATCGGAGTCTAACTCAAGTAAGCCGTAACCTCGCGCTATGCGAGCTAAAGCCACGAATAATCGTATCCTGAGCCTTGCCTTTTGTAGAGCCTCCAATGCTCAAGTCGAGCCATTATCGAATTCTAGGATAGAAACGAAAAATGGTAGCCATATTGTTGTACGCTCGTTCGAATCAAAATCAACTAAGTAAAAGAGAAAAATGGGCCCACAAGGGTAAACGGGTATTTCAAAAATGGAATAGGTAACCCAATGTTCTACAAGTTCAATTCTACTCTCCAATTGCTAAATTACCTCAAGTATTGGTCAATTTCATCAGTCAAAGCAAAAACCCCCAATTTTGGGCATAAACCCTAACTTTCAATCTTTCAATTTCTCAACTAGAATGGAAGATTCAAGCCTATTGGTTACTACTTCATCAAATTCCATGCTTAAACTAGTCAAATTCATCAATTATTCTCATATTGGAAAACTTATTTCAAATAACAATGTAAAGGTCCAAACCCATCTTTTTTCCTTTTAGTTCTCTAGATTTTTTACTATAGATTCAAGCTTAGGAAAGGTACCTGAAAGGAAATCAAGGTTAAAAGGCTTACCCTAGAAGAATCCACCTAGAACCTGCTTCAAATTTCCTTAGGGACGGAGTTATAAGAAACAATATTTTGAATGGGAAACGAAAGGGTTTCACTAAGCACATTAAATAAGCTGTTTTTGTGTTTCTGCCGTAGCGTAAATCGGAAACCGCTTCTGACGGATCCGTCACCACCACGCTCACCTTGCTATAGCGCATCCGCTCGAGCAGATTCCCACAAATCCACTTACCTCAAGCCAGCAGATGGCGCACAAAGCCTCACCCCAATGAGATATCAAACACCAGCCATTTGCTGGTTCTTCACTAACTTCTTCCCAAAACCCAAAAATTTCTCGAGACCTCCCAGATGCAAACCAGACAAGTAAGCATACATAAAAACATGCTACGGGCTCACTCATAGTCTCGGAACTCCCAACAAAGGTCTATTTGATTGGGTCAACACCTAATGACCAAAAACCAACCTTGAACCAATAAGCCAAAATGCTCTCGAGTGCGCGAGAATCAGGCGAGCATCCCATGAAAGTCATAATCAACCCTCCGGACCTCTTGAAATCGATGAATTTTTAAAAAAGGTCCGTTTATCCAAAAGTCAACTATTGGTCAACTATTTTTCACTTTAAGGTTCTATTTCGCATAAGTCATTGTGTAACTCCCCCCGATTACCTTGAAAACAATGCCACTCATCCTCGAGGGTCAAAATCATACTAATAGGGCTCGGGGAAGGGTCAACAAGGGTAAATAGGTCAAAAGCACTATAACGACCAAATGGGTCATTACATAAAAACATAAAAATAAATGTTAGATACTTACCCCATTCAAAGACTAGAATAATGACATGAAAATCACTTCTCAATGAGCTAAGAACTAAAGATATGATGAAAATGCCAAATGGATGAAGTTTTGATTTTTAATACACATGGATCTTCGCATTTGTCACCAAAACATTTGCAATTGCAACCAGATTCATATTAGCGATCGGAAATTTTTGCATTTGTGACTAACGGTTCGCATTTGCGACCACCTTTAGAACCAGCAACAGTCCAAACTTTATTTTAGCACCCGAAACCCATCCGGAATCTCCCAGACACAAACCATATATGCATTTTGATCATATAACAAACTAGAGCACTGTTTGCGCTCTCGGAATTTCCAAAAAAGGTAATCGTGACCAGTTTTTTACAAAGTGGCCTTAATTCTTCAAAATATTAGAGGTTCAACCGACGATCCAAATTGCACTCAAATGCCTCGGGCCAGAACCAACGGTCCAACTAGTAAAAATCGCATTTTCGGACCTAATGGAATCTATGAAACTTTGAAAATGACAACATTTACCCACGATGATAGTAACGGTTGCATTTTTACAGGCAGGACTAGCTCTCGGAAAGCTACTTTGAATTCATTAGTGCTCTTTCTGACTTTGTTTTAAAAGAGTCGCCATCTTATTTTTAGGAAATTAGGAAAACCAGTGGTGAAGGGTCTACGCAAATACAGTAAAAAATCCTTCGTAATCCACAGTTCTAGATAAAGGTTTTGGTGATTCGTTGGAGAAGGTGTTAGGTACTGATATTAAGGATCGTAGAATACGATTGACCTTCGAGCCTCAATGTGTGATTATGTATGAGCATATGTTTTGTTTAGTTTCATATAAAAATACTATCATGGCATACTATATTAGCTTTAAAAGAGTTAAACAAATTCCATTTAAGTAAGGGTACTTTGAGTTCGGATTTAAAATATCCGGGTAAAAATAGTTTGTCCTTTTACTTATAAGGATAGCAATATCGAGTGTGCAAATCTGAAACTAATGCCAAGTGTTTGTAAAAATACATATGTATATGTATATGTATAATCTTTTATTAGTTCATACATTATCCATATTTTATCTCTCCGGTCAACCGTATCCTAAGAACAATTTTCCCGAACTAGGGCTTTGAAGGAAATTTGATTCATTTGAATTCTTTTAAATTGGGTCTTGCCCAAAGATTTCTTTTACATTCTTTCCATAAATTTCTCATATTAAAATACACTTTTAAAGAGGTATTCAGAAATAATCAAATTTTTTGCAAGAAAAATATACTCTTCACTTTTATTTATTTTAATCAAGTGGGATACAACTCTTTTATCGTTTGGATACAGTTCTGAAACATCATCTACCCAAATCCTAGGTTCTAATCTGTAAGGGTTTCAATATCTATACAAATGTATTTTGTATATCAGACAGAAAATAATGTAAAACTTATACTAAAGGAAGAGAAAGTTTAGCTTTAACGGCCATGGGCCCAAATCATTCAACAGTCTTGTTCTCTTTCTTTTATGCTCGTCTAATCTTTGATCCAAAGCTCCAAGCATCTGATCCTTTTACTTTGTCCTCGAGCTTTTGCTTTTAGTGATTGCTATATTGGTTCCTCGCACGATAAAGAGGAAAGCAGGTTAGTCAAAATGATACGCCACCCCGTAGGGTGGCGTTTAGGAACATAAATAATAATAGCCCTCGAGACTCGTATCAAACTTTGAGATCTTTGATTACGAGGCTCGGACTCATGGTTTCAAATATGGTAAAGGAGCCGAATCATGTCGCGAGTTTTTTTTTTGCCAACTGGGGCCATTAGTTGCCTTGCCAAGAGCATGTTGGTTCTTATCTCATGATATCAATGTGAGATCATCCTTGCCTAATAGGATAACCTTCGGACAGGCATGGCCTCGAAACAATCATTTTTTTTTTCATTGGCGAGTGTAGTATTGTGTTCAAATCAGTGATTTTAATCAAGAATAATAATTTGTTCTTTCGAGATGCAGTGCACATAGTAGCAACTATTACATCAAGTGTAGTATATATATTCATTTTAAGCACCAATTTAAAAAAAATTGTGAACGGGGTTGCGGCTCGATCAAAAGAATGGGAGAAGTCGGCTCATAGCATTGTTTGCTTTTAAACAAGCGGCAATTGATAATCAAGCTACAACAAATGCCAATAAATAGCCATAGATAGCAACTTGCTTAAATAGAAGCATGATGAAACAAATTAAAAGTCAGCGTAGGCAACCCATAAGTAGTGCTTTTAGCCTCGAGCAAACAATTATCTCAAAAGCGGCTTATCAAGTGTAGAATCTGTTGGTTTAAACCAACGGCTTAATCATCAAGATGTAACACTTCAAGAGTAAAACAGCGTGGCGACAAACAACATCGACAAAATGGCGAACGAGAAGCCAGCAAGTTTATCTCGAAGTGTGATAGTAACATAGAAGCCTCCAAAACCAAAGTACAACAATTGACAAGATACCACGGCTACGGCATCACGGCAAGTGCCACCAAAACAACATCAAAGTAATAGTGGCCGGTCTAAGTATGGCGGATGTAGCGGCAAGATAATATTAAATATCATTAGGGCATCAACATCGGAGTGGATTTCAAGCTCGGCCAATTTCTCAAAGGGGCATCGGTAAGTAGGCGAGAAACTTAGCTCAAAATGTAGCAAAACTCATGTCAAATGCAACGGGAACTACGATACCCTTTAAATGTGGCAAATATCCACTAGTACAATAGGTTTAGCCTCAAAACACTATGACGATTAACTCAAATGCTAGTTGTCGGGAACTTATTATATGTGATTTTAATATCCCATGTGTGGCAATTGTTTTATCAAAGTATGGCAGACCAGTAATATGTCATGGCATTGGAAACTATAGCAAGGTAGTAGTGGAAAAACTACTCAAACATGGTAGCAAAATAAAGCAACTAACGCAAAGAGGCTACTTACATCTACTGCAACCATTAAAGTGTAACAACATTTCTCATAAATGTAATAGTTAGCATAGGAAAGTGTAATCAGCAAATTGCTTTTGGAATAGCAACTTAAGTGTACTGTGTTCTCATCAGATACAATGCTTCATGGCAATAGTTTCAATAGAGACAACAGCAGAATATGATAACAAGCATTTTTGCCCGAAGCCTCAAGTGTACAATAAACTAGTTTATGGCATTTGGGATTTGGAACTCGAGGTGAAGGATGAATATCGGCTTGCTATCTTTATCACATTAACAGCGAAAATAATTCGCCGGTAGTTATTCATAAAATAGCTATCGAGAGAGCAGGGACATCAAAGCAAGTTATTATGTCAAGTAGTAAGTACGAAAGGACAAGGCAGTTAAGGGGGCTACCTCCCTCTTAATCCAATCTTTATAACAAGATCGAAAAGTTTCTAGAACCTTGGCATGGCGAGACTATTAGAGGGCTAGCCAAGACAAAACTGAGCCTTGAGCTTTCAAACAACATTACAACATAAGGATAAGATTCAAGCAATAAAATTGCCAAAGGGAAGTTGAACATGCTCAAACTATACAGATCCTAAAACATTTTATAGGAATATACGGGAAAAGCGATTATGGTGTACAATAATTTCCACGAAACGGTTTGATGTTTTTCTTTTCAAATCTCGGTACCAGAGAAAAGTTAAATTTCTCAAATATGGAGACAATTATCAGACAAAAAAAAAAACCCCTTCACTTGGTCCAAGTTGGGGGAAAACAATGGAGGATAAACAACATCATAGCTTATATAGTTTGGAGACTTGAAAAAGGAGATATGATCATGCTATAACTTCAGGTTAAAATCCTTTCTTCATTTTCCTTTAACAGTGTTGGATTCATGCTTATTCCTTTTTTTATCTTTTTTTTTTTCAAACCAAAGCAATATTTTCTCTATTTTGCACACAGATCTTTTGAAAACAGTTAAGTTAAATATTCATGTTTTACTGTAACGACTCGTTTGCTCGTTATAGCCCTTTCGGCGTTTCCTCATTTTACGAGCATTGATTAGTCCACTTTTGACCCGGGGACGATTGGCATGATTTCCCTGGGTGTAGGCAAAATGGGATTTCGGGCAACTTTTTTGTGAAATATAGACTTCAAGTGAAAAAAAGTTGACCCAAAGTTGACTTTTGGGTAAACGAACCTTTTTCGAAATTTCATCGATTCTGAGAGGTCCGGATGGTCGTTTCGAACTTGTGCGCATAATTGGTTTGGTTTCCATTTCGAGACTTGGGTTAGGAAATTGGGATTGAGGTATCGGGGGTTGACTCAAGCAACGACGTTTCTATTGGAAATTCTGAGGTCACGAGCGCGTTCGTATTGTATTTTTATGTAGGTCTATGTGTATGGTTTGGGAGCAGATGGCCTCCGAAATGGCCCGGGATGTCGATTGAAGACTTAACAAAATCGAGGAATACTGCTACCTGGTGCCCATTGTGGCTTTGATGCGCGTCCGTTGCTTTTATTGCGGTGTGTTCGCTTGTTGAGGCATCTGTCTATGTTACGGCTAACCATTTGTAGCGGCGATAAAGGGCATTGTGCTTGGCTTATTTGCTACGTAGTGGTGGTGACGGGTCAGGTAATTTCATTAAGTTTGATTTAAATAAGCCTTAGACCCTCATTATTTCCCATTTCGAAATTAGAGCTTTGTGGAATAGTTCTTGGAGATATTTGGAGACATTCTTGGAGGTAAATCATGCCTAATCCTTTACTCTTCCTTAATCACAATCATCTAGGATTTCCCCCTTCCCTTTAACAATCCCTTAGTGATTGAATTTGAAGGAGGGTTTTGATGAACTTTCCTTGAGGCTCGTAGCCAGAAAATTTGTCACGACCAACCGAAGGGCCATAAACGCGGGTACCACGTGCTAACCCACCGGGCACCTCTTATCATACATTCACATTTACATCTAAGGTAGAGCCACATAGCTAAATCATACTTTTATCCATCATTCATACTAACCCCCGTTGGGTAACAATACATTTAGAGCATCATCAACAACTATGCCCAAATCCATGCACAAGTCGACGGGCTAACAAATGATATACAAAATATATCGAAAACTAAATACGTCTAACCATATACCTCTACGAGCCCTGGGGTAGTCACA
>NW_026720396.1:0-10295 GCF_029784015.1 Lycium ferocissimum
CTTCATGGCGTCCTTGGGGGGGTTTAAAATTTTGGGGTCCTATTTTTTGGGGGTTCAACCCTTAGAAAGTTTTTCCAACATTTCGCGCAAGTTCTAATTCAATTTCACTGAATGAATAGTAGTTAATTTCAATCTCGGATTTCTGGGAAAGGAATTGTCCCCGAGGCCCGTGTTCAAGCCTACTATATCTAGGACATGCCAAGGAAGGAAAGTGAAGTCTTACATACCTTTTGCCACTCCTTCAGCCTCTCCAAATTCGCGTTGCAAATCCGCCAAAATCTACAAATTGGTCACATTTACCCAACTTTGATTAGAGTCTTTTAGAAGTTCAACCTTGAATTCACATTTGTCTACAGAAATTTTGGCAGCATTTCCTAAATGTGCCATCCCGAGAATATGGCTCGGCCCAATTTAACAACAACAACCCGAGAATGGAACTCGGCCACAACAACAACAACAATGCCAACAATTTTACTAGCAACATTCAATCAATATATTCATCCATCCAACACCTTCCAACTCAAAGAATATAACAACATATCCTTTCTTTCAAATTCATAAACTATATCAACAATCTTATATGTTAGCAAGATCATTTTCATCAATACAAGAAATCATGTTACAATCTCATTATGTCCCAAATCAGCCCACAACACTTTTGTCTTCAATTAAGATCATCGAACCTTCATTTTCATCACATAATCCACAACAAACAACAACTAACATACTACATAAAATTTGTCCATTCCTTGTCATACCAAATCAGTCCATACGGCCACAACATCACTATGTATAATTCCATGAGTCTCATTCATTATCTACACACTACAACAACACACAAACATGCTAGATTACACTAAATAAAATTGCTCATCATACTTGCATCAAACCACATACCCACGGCCAACATTCAACATGCCCAAGCTTCATGATTTTTATCCATTTCCATGCATTATAACATGTCCAAAACATCCATAAAACATGTAAAAGAGGATAGAACCTCACCTTCTTCCTTCTCCTTTTTCATTCGGCTATGGCAAGGTTTGCTAGAACAAGAACTTTGCTTGATTCAACAACTACTTCATGTTGTTTAGCACCTTCAAAGAGTGGAAAACATGGAAGAAAATAATTTTCTTCATCAAAATTCCATGGCCAAAAGCTGCCGGCCATGGCCGTATGTCTTCTCTCTCTCTCTCAAAGTTTCTTGATTTTTCTCTCAAGTGAAAAGATGAAGAATAAGATGACCAAGTCATCTTTTATTTTACATATTATGGCCATCCATGTGGCCATGGCCCACCCCTAGGTGGCCGGCCACATGGCCCCTTATAACTCTTTTGTTTTGTTTTTTTCTCTCCAATTCTCTAGAAATTTCCTTTTCTTTCCTCCAAGTTTCTTCAAACTTCTTGCATGAAAATGACAAAGATGATTAAATTATCACCTTATACCTCCATAAATAATAAAACATGTGGCCCTATGGCCCACTCCACCTCAACCTTTAATTTCATGAACTCTTAACTTTCCATAATGTCTCCTTCCAACATAATTTATAAACGACTTACGTCTTAAAACAAAGTCGAAAATGGTCTTGTCTTTAACTTCCCGCCATTAACTCGGAATATTCAAATGTGCAAAAGTGCGAGGTGTAACAAGAAGCTATGAAAGTAGACGGAGATAAGATCGCAAGAAAAGGATTCAAGGATATTGTGTTGGTCGAAATGAGCTAGTGACAATGAACCCTCGTGAAATTTCAAGCCGCTAGTTATATCAATTGCGAGAGTATATGGCATAGAACTATACAAACAATCGCCATGATGAGATGACTAACAGAATGGTGCAAGCACGATGCGGAGGATACTTCACTCTACAGCCCTCCAGACCGAGAGGAGGACAGGCCGGCTACAGGTATATGAGTCTTTTATTGGAACTTTTTATGTGCGTACAACTATCACAGGATACCATTGATAGTTGACAAATGGAAGTTTTGAAGGAATCGATAACCAAAGTACTTATAGATAATTGCGGCTAAGAAGTTTTACAGCTACAAGGAATCTTAAAATTTAGGAATGGAAAGAAGTTGTATGTGTTGATTGATGGCTTGTCATCGGGAGTTCCAAAGGTTAAAATAGCATTTGCTTTGTCGGAAGAGTAAGGAATCCTTTTAATCTGGAGGGAGATGCACTACGAGAATTTATCGGAATCCGTTAGAATTTCAGCTTCTTCTAGGTTATGTGATAAAGGTCACGCAGTAGGGCGGATGCGATCATACCGGCACTAACGCACGGATCCCATTAGCACTCCAAGGTTAAGCGTCTTTGGGGTGAGAGTAATACTAGGATGGGTAACCTCCCTGGGAAGTGTACTAAAAGTCTTACAAATTCAGAGATAAGGGACAAATGAGAAGCTAGAGTATCCTAAGTGAAATTGGAGTATGCACAGTGGTTGGAAACCCCAAGAGGGATGATGGGCAAGGCAATGGACTATTTGAATGAGATTCGAAGGTAGGCATGCGAAAGGGATAAAGTGTGGTAGTATGGAAACAAAAGATGAATGCGTAGGGTTAGAGAACAGGCTTTGATAAGTGGGACTAAAGGATAGTAATCACCAATAGGGATGGAAAGTAAGAGAAAGATTGATCAGGCCTTGCAACGATGCTAGGAGATTTCCAACTCTCGAGAGTATATAAAGGGATAAATGTAGTCATATTGACACAGTTGCCTTAGACACGGAGGAGCCTTCCTAAAAGATGGTTTAAGAATAGAACGGATTTGCGCGTTTAAAGGAATATTTCATGGACTTCAGGGTCAAAAGAAGAGAGTATAATGCAGGGATTTCACGATACGAACAAGAAGTGGCAGAACACTGGAAGAAATACAACGCATAGGTAGGACGCAAATAAGTAGTCAAGAAATTTTTTGGATAAGTGAGCTAAGTGAATAAAAGGATTGATAGTGGAAGTGGAAGAGTGTAGCATATTAACTCTCAATGATATATTGTAGACGTAAAGTGAAACCGGAAACTCAGAGTAAGGAGAATTTCAGTGATAATGGTTGTGGAGAAAGATGAGGGATAAAAAGAGCAGACTGTGACCCAACGCTCCATAAAATGTTTTGATGGATTCCAATGTTCCCATTAACCCGTTGATTCGGGAAATGTTCAGTCATAAAAGGTGAAAGTAGAAAGGCCTTAAAAAAGGCAGCGAGGGTGGATCTGTAATGCATAAGCGCTTCGTTTAAATGCAAAACCCTCGATTAGCAGAAAGAAAAATAAGTCAAGCTATACGATGAGAGAACTCCGGTATTATGAGAGACCAACCGAGTTGGAAGATCGTTAAGGTTAGCCAATGACTACTGGTACTCGGGAGTTATTAGTGTGTAAGAACACCCTTAAAAAAGGGGGAAGAGCAGATCTAATTCTGAAAGGAGGTGTAGCATTGTCAAAAGTCCAAAGAAGGAAGGATGTTAGCTTAAAGAGGCCAAGACTCGGGACGTAATGGCATATCACGAATGTATTAAGAGGGAGCAGAAATGAATTAAAGATAAGAAAACCACAAGCAGGTATGAAAAAGGAATTACGATGGATTAAGAAATACTTCATGCGGACGTGAGCTATGATTTCCGGGCCCGGCATATTCCAAAGAGTAATAAAGAGAGGGAGAAAGGTCTTTAAAATAATTTCACAGAGAACGATGGAAAGGGTGACTAGCACAAAGGGCGCCGCAGCCGGGAGCTACCCATTAGTAGGGAGACAAAGACGAAAAGTGGCATGATTATAAGAGTACTTGCAAGAAGACGAGTGATTATGCATGATAAATCAAGACTACGATAAAGAAAACAGAGCGAGCGCGGGATACGAGCTGATATCTGATTATGTACATAAGAACAAAGAGGTGATGGAGTGCATAGATGAGTCCAATGAAAGAGTTAAGAGCGCGGGAAGAAACTGACCAATGTATAGTATAAAGATACGGCGATCGGATTCTAAGAGGAAGGCAACGAACCAACGGAGATGTTGTGGGTTGTAAACTACAACATTTGAGGACGAATGTTTTTAAGGGGGGAAGGATGTTACACCCCGTATCTTCGAAGAGCACTTATCAAATTTGAAACATAAGTACGTTGAGTTAGGGTTAAGTAAAACCACTTTGGAATATAAAGAGCAAGCATTATTAAGTATGTTTAATGAGTGAAGGATGTATATAAGGTATACCGGAAGGTTTTATAAGAAAATGAGTGGAAGAAATGGAGTAGTACGACTTTGGAGAAAGGACGGGTAAAGTTTCGTGAGAAGATTTTGGTCCAACTTGAGGGAAGAATATCTCTTAGCATATGAAGTGTTTTAAGGTATTTAAAAAGCCTAAAATGAAGTTCGTCTAGTTTCCAACGCAATAAACTGCTCGTCAATAGAACATCGGAGTAGAGAATTATGGACGTTACAAGTTCGGTGACCGAGCACGATGCGCAATGACTTGCTATAGTAAGCTGCTACGGTTCGAATTTGACCCCTATATAAAGGGTAATAACCCCCATTTTCATCAGATTTGCCTAGAAAATTCCAAAAAAAATAGTTGAGGATGTGAGAATATCAAAAAAATAAGCAATTTTCAAGTGACAGAATATTAGTTTAGGTCCGGATAGCGCGTGGTTGTGATTGTAGTCTTGTTTTGTGGTGGATTTTGACATGGATTCAAAGCGGATATCGGGGATATTGCTACTTCAACAAGAGTATGGTATGAATCTTTCTCTTTTGGTATTGTTTAAGGCTTATTCTCGGAGACAAAGTCGTTAAATAATTGTGTAGTAAGTTGGTTAGTTATGGAAGTTGAAAATCAAAGTGTGGGCTGTTTTATGGTACATATTGGTGTTGGAAATGATATTATTGATGTAGGTATTGTTGTTGTTATGGTTGGTTGCTGAATTGAGATTTTAGGTTAGGCATATAAATAGGGGAGATGCTGCCCGATTTTCAGTAGGATATAAAATAGTTTGACTTGAAAGCTTAGCACAAATATACTACGATGAGTCTAACGATTGTATGAATCCTCTTAAATATAGACTTGCGAGCTCGGACGAATAAGTGTAGATAATTGGAGGCTGAACAGGTATGTTAAGGCTAGTCCCTTTCTTTCAAAAGGCATGATTCCTATGCTACGATTCCATATATGTTTCCATAACCTTCTTACTTCCAAAAGTTAGAAGTCCACAATTCTTAAAAGCTTTTTATGATACTAAAGATGATATGTTTCCTATGATGAACATGATGATGATGATTTTAATTCTAGAAATTCCAAAACTTATAATTTTAATGCTAAGATGAGATTACTGAGCTTATCTCATGATTTTCTTGATCCCACTCTTTGTTGTTGATCTCACCTTATAATCGTTGTTCGTTCAAGGTGAGATAGAGCGATGATAATTGTTCCGTAATATAAGTCGGAGGCTACCGACCTTACGTTACTCCGATAAAGTGATAACTTTTACTTGGGCTCTCATGCATGCTACTTATGTTATATATGTATATGATGTATATATTTATATGTACATATGGGGTAAGGGGAAAGGTGAGGCGTTATATACGCATACCCACCTGATCAGCTGGATATCGTCCCGGATGCGGGATGCCCGGACGCGGGATATATGGGATATATGGATCGGGCCGTTCGTTCCGCGACAATATATATGCAAGATGATGATATGATATATGGATCGGGTTGCACGTTCCGCAGCAATATAAAATATTTATGGATCGGGCTGCACGTTCCGCAGCACTATTATTTATTTATGGATCGGGCTGCACGTTCCGCAGCACTATTATTTGTATATATATATATATATATGAGGAATGTTTTTTTTTTTTAAAAAGAAAGCTAAGCATGCATGGTATCCGCCTTATGAGGCAATCAGATATACAGGTTATTTTTATTTCATGTTATGTTCTATATTTCCTATTATGTTGTTATTCATGCCTTACGTACTCAGTACATCATTCGTACTGACGTCCCTTCTTGTGGACGCTGCGTTCATGCCCGCAGGTGTAGATAGACAAGATGAGGATCTTTCATCGTAGGCTGCCTTCAGGTACCAGTTCTGATTGGTGAGCTCCACTTCTTCCTGGAGCGCTGCCGAGTCTAGATGTATATATTTTTATATCATTTTGTTCAGGGCATGTCGGGGGCCCTATCCCGACTTGTATACTTCAGTAATGTTCATAGAGGCTTTGCAGACAGTTCCTGTGTATAGCTTCGTTATGTTTTGTCGGTCATTGTATTGGCATCGTGGGTCCATTGGACATATATTTATACATGATATTACGTTAATATCTAGCCTTAACCTTATTTTGTCATTCGATACATAGAGAATACAAGTTATAAGTTGGTTCGCTCGGTTTTCATAAGGTGCCGGGTGCCAATCACGCCTTACCAAGGGTGGGGTGTGACTTGTATTTGATTCAGATAGTTTATGCATGTATATGTGATATGTTTTAAAGGTAAAAGTGAGCATGTATGATTCCGCCATCCTAGGGTATGTCTACGAGCCGTGTCCAGTAGAGTCTTGTTTATGGGTGTAAAACACGCCACATTTATAAACAAGAGGCTGCGGGGCATTTATGTCACGACCAACCCCGTAGGCCGTGACTAGTGCCCGAGCTGGACACTCGTATACACCCCTATTAGTTATAATCAACTCACAACTAAACATAATATGGAACTTATAAAGACAGAACGTCATCTCGGAAGGGGTTCACATATATACATCAAGCAACTCCGTCTCCGTGGAGTCACAACCATCACGAGATAACACGATACATAAGCCGGCAAGGCTATCATAACGTATGGGAACGTCCCAATGTATACACGCAAGCCGACAAGGCCGCCACTACATACAAAATCCCAAAATATATATATATATATATATATATATATATATATATATATATATATATATATATATATATACGCAAGCCGACAAGGTCGCCACTACGAAAGGGAACGTCCCAAAATACAAGTCATGCTAACACGACCGAACAACGTCTATATACAACCCACACATATGTCTACAGACCTATAAGAGTATCAATAGTGACATATGATGGGACAGGGCCCCGCCGTACCCCTGAATAAGCATATACATATATCAGAAGATCTGTGCCAAAAGTCTAAACTCCGGAACAACGGAGCACTCCAAGACAGCTGAGTAGAAATCCTAAGCTGAAGGGTCACCAAAGCGAGCATCCGTACCGCGGGCATGAAACGCGACTCCCCGAGAAAGCGGGGTCAGTACGAGATATGTACTGAGTATATAAAGCATGAAATACAGTAAGAAAGATCATAACTGAAGTAGAGATTCCAGGAGACAAGTATAATAGCCAAGAAGTCACTGTACCTGTGCCTTACAAATGAAATCATGCATATCATTATCATATACCGTACCCGGCCCATTATGGGACTCGGTGAATAAAGTCGTGTACATGTATACCGTACCCGGCCCATCATGGGACTCGGTGCCATAATCATATCATCATGTCATCATATCGTCATATACCATACCCGGCCCATTATGGGACTCGGTGAATAATCATATCATCATATTATCATATAACGTACCCGGCCCATTATGGGACTCGGTGAATAATGTAGTAAAACTGTGCACGATAACATACCCGGCTCCGGACTTGGTGAAAGATGTAATAACAGTATGCACGAGCAGAGTAGTGAGCAACCATATGCAACTAAATCATCATCTGAGACTCAATAGAATAAGTAGAATAAACTCGCACTTGAGTATTAAAGCGATAGTCATGTTAAGTACTCTTTAAATGTCACAATGAACTATATCAAATAGAGCCTCAGGAATCATAGACATGTGTCATGATAATGTGTAATAGCTTATGGAATCAGAGACATTAGTCATCGTAGAGCCTTTAGGAATAGGAGCTTATACATCCGACTACTATCCAACATATAGAAGGCTCGAGGGCAGTAGCTCAACTACTTTAAGAGTTTTAACATCAAGAAGTGAATAAGAATCATGAATCACACTCGGAACTTATGAATGGAATTACCCCAAAGCTCATTTCATACATCAGTTATATCTAAGACATGCCAAAAGAAAGAAGGGATAGCTTTACATACCTTTAGCGCTTATTCGCCACACAACGCGTATACGCTGCCCAATAGTACCTCAACCTATATTAAGACGTCAAGAACTACGGTTAAGCTACGGGGAGATTCAAAACGTATTCTAACGTTAGTAACTCCTTTCTAGACACTTAGACGATGTTTCCCTTATATTCAACCCAACTACATAACAACTAAGCCAACATCAATAACCACACATTCCAGTACTATATCGAGGCTATTCAAAACAAGACTCGAGAACACTCCGGACAACCCGCACAACATTCCAAACAGCCCATATTCACAACATTCGATAACAATCCACATACGACTACTACATATTCAAGTTACTCTTAATGATCCATAGTCGTAACATTTTCATCTAAACAACCCTATGGCAGCCCAACCAACATACAATACAACGTGTAATCTTAACTATCATTAATCTTCCAAGCTCAACAAGAACAACAACAACATATCAAAACAGCCCCTATCTAACAACGTAAAGAGATGCCCGATAATCTCACGAACACCTACGAACATGCCAAACGAACTATTTACATTCATTATACATTACTTAATACACTCTTTCCATCCAAGTTCATGAACTATACCAGCAGCCACACGTTAACAACATCACCCTCTCATATGCAAGCAAATTACATTAACATCGTAGTAACTTCTACAACAGCCCACAAAACTGTCACACCCTTAATCCGATAGGGTGTGATGGGCACCCGACCCTTACCTAGGGCCGAGCGAACCCACTGACTCTCGTGGCACTTATAATCATGCGGGTCGGGCCCTTAAGTCGTACAATGAAAACATAACGAAAACCTTACCAAACATACTTTTGATCTTCCCGAACTCAAATAAAATCTATAACAATAAGCGTAACATAATACATAACGATACAACGGCTTTTGGAGCCACTTATACAACCGACATACAGCACATGACAGCATGCGCAAAGTCTCTAACACGAACATGATACCATAACATAATACTCGACTCGGCGACCTCCGGAGAAAATGGAGCTCGCCAATCCCGCTGGAACATCTTCTACTAATATCTTTAGCTCATCTGGGTGTACCTGCGCGGCATGAAACGCAGCCCCCCCCCCTGCCCCGAAGAAAGGGGGTCAGTACGGAATATGTACTGAGTATGTAAAGCATGAGATATAGTAAGCGGGATCATACTGAAGTAAAGAGTAAAGAAAATCATAAAACTTGCCTTTAAAACACAAATCATGCATGTCGATATCATAAAATCATCATATGTACATATAACGTGCCCCGGCTCTCTAAGGAGGGACACGGTAATTAAAATCATCATATGCATGTACATGTAACATGCCCCGGCCCTCTAGTGAGGGACGCGGTAAAGGGAATCATCATATGCCATCCTGGCCACCTCCCCCATATCATCATATCATCATATATATATATATATATAACGTGCCCGCCCTACAGTGAGGACGCGGTGAATAATGCGGTGAAATTGCACGAATACATGCCCTGGCCGGGATGCGATGAAAGACATATTGAGCTTGGCACGACAGTAGTGAGAAACCATATGCACATAAAACATTATCAAAGACTCAATGAAGTAATCAAGCGAGTCGTCATTTGAAAATCGAGACAAAAATTATATCAAATATCTTTCGGACACTACTTGGAAATATAACAAACATCATAAGCATATCAAAAGACCGTAGGGATCATAGTCATACGTCAAACCAATCCGAGTCCGCCTCGGAAAGTTACGAACCTTATTCACGCATAGGACTTCCTACGAACATATCGAAGCAATCCGAGCCCTTTCGTGAAAAGTTACGATGCCGTTCGTAGTTACGGAATCATTTAAGAACAAAACTCTTTTGAAAACAAAACTTTTATGCAACTTTTGAAACTTAGTCATACAAAAACATATGAACCATAATTCGACAACATTAAGAACACGAATATCAAGAAACAAATAAGAATCATAGACATGCTTGGATTGCAAGAATAGAGTTACCTCGAGACTCGTGTCATAACTTACTTTTAACTAAGACATGCCAAAGAAAGAAAGGTTGAGCTTTACATACCTTAGGCCGTTTCCTAAG
Source organism: Lycium ferocissimum (assembly GCF_029784015.1). Classification (NCBI taxonomy): domain Eukaryota; kingdom Viridiplantae; phylum Streptophyta; class Magnoliopsida; order Solanales; family Solanaceae; genus Lycium; species Lycium ferocissimum. Next base: position 10,221 of record NW_026720396.1, read on the forward strand.
CTAATCCAAACTTAAGTCTCGACTTCTCACGATCTACAATAATATCATTAGGTATCAACCATTAGGCATAACACT
>NW_026720397.1:0-10404 GCF_029784015.1 Lycium ferocissimum
CGGAATCAAGCCTATACGTCTAGGGACATGCTTAAAGAAAGAAAGTAAGGTCTTACATACCTTTTCCGCTTCTTACGCTCCTCAAATTCAAGCTCCAAATCCATGAAAATCTACAAATTGGTCACATTTACCAAACCTTAGTTAGAGCCTTTTGAGTTGGATTCTTAAATGAACTTGGCTACCGAAATTTTGGCAAACACTTCCTTGTAAATATACCATGCCACCAAGTTTAACTTGGCCGATTTCAATCAACAACAACCCGAGAATGGAACTCGCATTACAACATCAACAACAATGCCAACAATCAATTCATAATTCAATCAATATACTACTTCATCCAATACTTTACAATTTCGACAAAAACAATAACAACTTAATTCCTTCTTCCAAATTCATAAACTACATCCACACTTCTATATGCTAACAACATCATTTCTCATTAAACAAAAGCCATATTGAAATCAAATTAAGCTCCAAATCAGCCCATAACATTTCCAACTTCAACATGAATCATCAAACTCTCATTTTCATCACGTAATCCATAATAACAACAACTAAAACACTAAGTAAAATTAGCTTAGCATACGTACACCAAATCAGCCCCTACACGGCCATTCCTCAACATACATAATCTCATGAGTTTCATTCATTTACTACACTCTACGACAACACATAAATATGCTAAATACAATTAATTCATTATTTCTACACATCACATACCACATTCGGCCAAACCTCAACATTCTCAACTCAACTTTAACATCCATATTTTTCATGAATTTCCATCATTTCTACATTCAATAACATGCATAAATCACTCACAACACATAAAAGAAGATTGAACCTCACCTTCTTTACTCACTTCTTCATTCGGCCATGATGACTCTTGCTAGAACGAATGATTTGCTCGCTATAACAACCACTCCACGTTAATGAGGGCCTTCAAATTAGTGGACTTACTCGAAAGAAAATAATTTTTCCCCACTCAATTTTCCATGGGACCATTCTCGGCCAACATGAGGTTTGGAGGGATGAGTGTTGTTCTTGCTTCAACAATTATTCCATGGTGTAGAGAACCTCCTAATTAGTAGGAAAACATGGAGAAAATAATCTTTCCCCTTCAACTTCCATGAGGGCAAAATCAGCCATGCTTGGCCGTTTGCTCCTCCTTGTTCTCTCTCAATTTTTCTTGAACTTTCCATGTGTAAAATGATGAAGTGTGTGTCTTGCTTGGACATAACACCCATATATAAATAATATGGGGCACATGGCCGGTCATGTGCCCTATTTTCCACCAAATTTCTCAATTTTTCTCCAATTCTCTAGATTATTCTTTAATTCTTTCCCTCCAATTTTTCTTCAAATTTCTAAAGTCTTCTTTGACCAAAAAGATGAAAACTTAGTCTTGCATGGCAAGCTTTGTATATATATATATAGTTCCCTCAAATGTGTAGTGTACACATGTGCTTTTTCATGGCATAAAAGTATTGGCCACATGTAAGTGGGGCCCACGGCCACCTTGGCCTTTTGGCCATTTCTTGAAAATTATTTTCCCAACTTTTAGCCTCCAAATTTTCCTTATTCCCAATTTACCCCCTAATACTCCCTACCGATGGAATCATTAGCAACTCATTTCTCAAAACAACGTCGGAAAATAATCTTATCCTTAACTTCCCGCAATTGTCTTAAAATATTCCAACGTGCAAAATGCGGGATATAACACGCAACCATTCAAACAAGATTTAAGAACTATCCAAGCAATCCATACAATATTCAAACAGTCCACCCAATACACCATGGACCCCAAACCTTTCAAGTTCAAGAAAACAACAACAACACATTTCTTCCTTTCAAATTCATAACCTATATCAACAATTCCATACGTTAGCAACATCATTTTCATCAATACAAGAAACTATATTGAATTCACATTATCTTCCAAATCAGCCCACACGATGATCACTTCAACTTGGGTCATTAAACCTTCATTTTCATCACATAATCCATAACAACAACAACTACAATACCAAGTAAACTTAACTCATCATTCCTACACAACTCAACATGTGTACACGGCCACAATTTCCACACCACAACTTCATGAATTTCATCCATTTCAACATACCACAACACACAAAACCATCTATAAAACATGTAAAGGAGATTAAATCTTACCTTCCACTTGACTTCTTCCTCGGCTAGTGTGAAGAATCGCAAGAACGAATGGTTTTCTTGTTCCAACAACTACCCCACGTTAACAAGGGCCTTCCAATTAGTGGAAAGGCTAGGAGAAGTTAATTTTTCATGATCAAGTGCTCAAGGACCATTTTCGGCCAAGCTCTTGGCCGAATGGTTTCTCCCTTTCTCTCCAAGTTTTCTTGAATTTTCTAGAGTTGCAAAATGATGGCTTGTGTCTTATTTGGTCATCATATATATATATATATATATATATATATATATATATATATGGGCACATGGCCGGTCATGCTCTTTTTTTTTTTTCCTCCAAATTTCTAGAACTTGCTAAGACTTGGAAAGATGACATAAGTCTTGCTTTGTCATCCATTGTATATATACACATATAACTCCCACAAATATGAGGTGAACACATATACATTTCATGGCATAAGGTAATTGGGCCAAGTCATGGGTGGGACCCACATGGACCCCACGGCCACATGGCCACTTATGGCCTTTTTATGAAATAATTTTTGCAACTCCTAGCCTCTCATTGTTCCTTATTCCAAATTTTCCCTTTAATGCTCCATACCAATAAAAGGTTAAATATGCAACTTATGCATTCTTAACAAAACCGGAAAAATATAACCTTGTCCTTAACTTTTCGCAATTTACTCGGAATATCCCTTTGTACAAAATACGGGATATAACAACATTGTTCCCTGAAGAAATGCCCGATGGCTTACCTCCCTTGAGAGGTATTGAGCACCAAATCGACTTTGTAATGGGTTCCCAAATTCCCAACAAACCGGCTTATAGGAGCAATCCGGAAGAAACAAAAGAATTGCAAAGGCAAGTGGATGAGCTTCTTAAAAAGGGGCTAGTGAAGGAGAGAGTCTTAGCCCGTGTGCCGTTAGGTGATTCTTGTTCCAAAGAAAGATGGCACTTGGAGGATGTGCATTGATTGTAGAGCCATCAACAAAATCATGGTAAAGTATCGCCATCCCATTCCGAGGTGTCACACCCCAATCCCATCAGGGCATGATAGGCACCCAACTCTTACTTAGAGATGAGCGAACCCTCTGGCATTCACATAATGAAACTGGACATATAAATTTTTTTTTTTTTTGAAAATACGATAAAGTACTTTCAGTCAAACCATAGAAATTTGTGAACGATACACAATTAATCAAAAACCGAGTAAGTCAAACTGACATATTGGCCTACATGGTCACTTTACTCAACACATGACACCTCCACATACTAACCACAGGACACTGTTTGCAAAGTCTCTAAGAGTAAATGTTATATCCCGTATTTTCGCGTATTCGGGAAAAGTGGAAATAATTTGGCTTGTAAGGAATAAGGTAATAATTGATTTTATTTAGCACATGAGTTGTTTACGGAAGAATATTAATATGGAAGTGTTGAGGAAGGCTAGGGGCAAAATTGGAATTCCGAAAATTAGTTTCGGGAATTACAAAATGTGATCCATAAGTCATTGGGCTCAAAAAAATTGGATGGAAATTAAGGCCCAATTATGAGAGGGTGGCCGGCCATGTATAGGCCAAGCCCACCAAGAATTTCATTAAATTTCCCATGTGCCAATTTAATATAAGGGGTCTTTATCTATTAGAAGATTCATGAAACAAGAAGAGAGAAACAAAACACAAAGAAGAGAAAAAAATCAAGGGCCTATTCGGCCAACAAGAAGAGAAAAGAAAAAAATTTCTAGCCTTCAACTTTGATCTTAAAATCTTCTTCTTCTTGAATTCTTAATGAGTTGGGGATGCTCTTCGACGTGGTACAATTAGCTTAGCGAGAAAACCACGTTTGCGGCAAGTGGAAGGTTGGAGAAAAGGTAAGAATTTTATGTTTTTATGATGTTATGAAGGTTTGTTTGTGTTGTAGTATATAGCAATAAGTAGAAACTATGGAAATATGGAAGTTTGCAAGATGGGTGTGTATATATATAGGTGGCCGTGTATGTGTATATTGTTGTATGCATGTGATGAGTTGAATTTTACGTTATGTTCTAGTGGTAGTGGTGATGGACTTTATATTGGAAAATGGAAGTTGAATGAATTTGGTTGAAGTGAAAATGGAGTGTTGGCCGTGTGGTGCATAATGAAGAAATGGGAATGAATTAATTTTGTTTAATTTATTAGTTGTGTCGTTGTAATCCTTATAGTGTAAAGGAAGGAAAAATGGTTTAGGTTGGCATTGAAATGGAATGTAGAAGGTTATGACATATTAGTATGATTTCATGGTATTAGGGAAATGAAGTGGTTAAGGTGCAAATATGATTATTGTTATTGATGAAATGGAATATGGAAATATGTTATGAATATGTACGTTGAAGATTAGAAGTTTCGGATGAATTATGGTCTTGGTGGAGAATTTGTATATTTTGTATATTTTGTGAACATTTTGTAAAATGATATGAAATGATTTCGGATTGTGTTGGAGTGATCTTGATTAGCAAATGAATATGAGAATAATGATATTGATTTGAAAGTGTGAAGTTAGATTGGAAGTTGATGTGTTATGTAGAAAGGTAGACAATATTTGTTAAAATGCGTTTCGATTAAATTGTTGATGTTATTGGTATTGTTGTTGGTTTGGTTGTTGATATTTGGGCGAGTTGAATCTCGGGGAGGTTGTGTGTATAAGGAGATGCTGCCCAAATTTCCGTAGACAATATTGATTGAGATTGAATTCTTAAAGCTTTATGATTAATATTTGGTAAATGTGACCAATTGTAGATTTTGGACGAAACGGGATTTGAATTTGGAGAAGCGTAAGGAGCGAATAAGGTATGTAAGGCTTACCCTTTCTTTCTCTTGGCATGTCCTAGACATACTAGGCTTGAATTCGGACCTTGGGGACAACTCCACTCTTCGGAATCTACGTCTAGAAACGCCCTTTTTCATTCAGTAGAATTGAATGGTTTATTGTGCGAATAGTTAGAAAAATTGTTTTAACCTTTAAAACTTGTGCAAATAAAATCCGATTACCAAAAAAAATACTCATAAATGACGTTATGAAGTTTGATACGTGTAATTTACATACGCCACCTCATTTGATCGAGGTGGGCCCACTTTGTCCGGATTTTTCCCTATCATTCCGCTTGAACTACTTGAAAATAAAAACTAAGGAAAGTTTAGCTACCTTTCTAATTTCTCTGAGAATAAACATTACATTTATTTACTTGAGTCCTATGATCTACTTTGGAAATTGCAATTACTCCGAAAGATTATTCGATATGAAATATTTCGACATCCGAAAGACTTATGCTCGACTATTATTAAAAGTCCGCTATGAGATCGTAAATCCGTGCTACGCCTTCGAGTCTCTGTAAGATTGTTGTATATTTTATATTGCATATGGTATTCTCACTACTCTGCTCGTGCAAGCTTAATACGTCTTTCACCGAGTCCGGGCCGGGTATGAAATCGTGCGGTCTCGTTGCATTGTTCACCGAGTCCCTCACTAGAGGGCCGGGTACGCTATATAAATACATATATGATGATCTGATGATGTAATGGTATGGGGATGGCGGCCAGGATGGCATTTGATAATCCTACTCACCGAGTCCCTCATTAGAGGGCCGGGTACGGCATATGCATATGATTACATGCTTACATGATTACTATACATGATGGTTACATGACTTTACTGAGCCCCTCCCGGAGGGCCGGGTACGTTATATGTGCATAATGACTTGATGATATGATAAGGATATATATGATATACGATTCACTGTAAGTTTTGATTTCCTAAGTTCTATACTTATTGCGATACGATCAGTTCGGTTATGCTCCTACTTACGTATTCGTAGCTTTACATACTCGGTACATCCGTACCGACCCCCTTCTTCGGGGGGGTGCGTTTCATGCCGCGCAGTGCGCGCTCGGTTTGAGGATCCACCGTTTAGGCCATCTATCCCGTTTTTTGGGAGTTCTCTTTTTTCGGAGCTCGTATGTTTTGGTATATACATTTTACGTACATATGTATGTATTTATTCGGGGGGTACGGGCGGGGGCCCGTCCGTCATATGATTCCGTCCGTCCATCTAGAGTACGTGGACATGTTTGTGGGTTAGGGTCGTCTTGTACAGATGCGTATGTATATGTTGTGTTTGGGCGATCCCATTCGACGCGCGGCCGGTCCGCATATGTATATAGGTTGTGTTGTTGGCCCCGTGTGGCCTTTGTTGGTATTTTACGCGTGCAGGGTTATTCTGGGTAGTCCGTAAAACAGAGGAAACTCTGCCCAAATTTTTCTAAATAATTGAGTTTGTATTTTTGGCTTTTGGTACGTACGGGTGCCCAGTTCGGGCGCTAGTCACGGCTTACGGGGTTGGGTCGTGACAGTAAACATTTGAATCATCTGAGTTGGGACAGGGCCCCCGACATACCCATACACACATATGATAACCATAATGACTCGGCACAGCTCCAGGAAGAAAATGGAGTTTGCCACTCCCAGCTGATAGCCAACCCTCCTAGTTGAATACTTTTACCTGCAAAATAATCTGGGACTGTGTGGCATGAACACAGCGCCCCCAGGTAAAGGGACGTCAGTACGAACAATGTACCGAGTATGTAAGGCATAAGAATATCAAGTACAGATGAATCATGAAAACTAGTCTCAATATTTGAATGCATCTGTGGCTAACATCTGAGAATATTTGCATAACTCTATATGACTAAAACTGACCCTGTAGCGTATGATAGGCATAGGTTATAATATAACTGATAGTGCCGAGGAACGTACGGCCCGATCCATATATAATATAATAGTTTCGAGGAACGTACGGCCCGATCCATATATATAATATAATATATATAAATGCATGTAAAACTCGGAAAAGGATACTCTTAACTCCTCCCAGTGACATAGCTAAGCTAGTATGAAAAGTCTCCGGGAGTTATGGACATAAAACATAGGAGGCCAAGGATACAAATATCTCTACACTATCTAAGAATAGAGTCTTTGGAACTCGCTTGCTCACTGTGTTCGTTCATATGATAAGAGTCATGCCAAAATGAAAGAAAGGGATAGCCTTAACATACCTTGTCCGCTTCTTAAGCTAATCCAAACCTAAGTCTCGGGTTTCCCAGATCTACAACAACGTCAGTAGATACCAAACCTTAGCTATAGGTACTTAGGAATCTAACCTTAAGCTAGCACGTCATTTATAGAAATTCGGACGGCATTTCCTTTATAAATTCAACAAATCCCGAGAATTCAACTCGGCATAATCATCAACAACAAAGAATACCAACGACTGTATTAACAACATCAATAATTAATCCCATCGACCCAGCCCCTCAACAATATAAAAATAGTTTCAATAATTCAAACAATAATGCGACGAGCGGTAAGCTCTGCTTGTCAATTAAACAATAGTTTTAAATCCCATCTTCATTCCAAAATTTCTCAACAATATTAACAACAACAACAACAACAATGCCTCCAAGTTATTCAACTAATTTCCATTCATATAATTTCATAAGAACAACCTCCCAAAACAGTCATCGAACTATAATGATAAGATTCAACCTAAGGAAACTCTAAGAATTCAAAAACAACAAAAGAAAATAAAAGGAACTTGGAAAAATTGGAAAAGAAGAGATAGAAGGATAGATAATAGACCCAAAGGATAGTAAATCTATGGGCAAAATTGGGTATATCAAACCCAATCCCTCCCAATTTGATTCAATCCTAAGAACCTAAGTAAATTGAATTCAAAGAAAGGACTCAAATGATTCCACAAATGAGCAACCTAATATGAATTCAATGGAACTTGCAATTCAATGCACAACAGGAAATTACACTTAGTCAATAATCAACCAAACAAACTATCTATTAACTAAATCTCTCAAAATATAAATTCACACAATATCCAAGCTAAGTCTTCCAAATGGATGAAAAGAATTATTTATACTAATGCCTATTACACCAAAAGGCCCTAAAGTGGCTCTTTTGCAAAAATACCCACTTGGGTCTTCCAATTGCATCCAAAGCCTCATAACTTGCAATTATGACCTCCAATTGCCATTTTAACCCCATAACTTGCAAGTATGGCCTCCAATTGCAATCTTAGTCCCATAGTTGCATTTTTAGCCATTTTGCGCTTCTAGCCACTTTGCAACTCTTCCAATGCCAACTCCTAAACGTTGTAAATTCCGCAGTCTTCTCTCCAATCTCTCCAAGGCATCATCTTTTCATGAATGCGGCTTGCAACTCTTGAAGTTCTCTTGCTTGACTTCTAGTGAAAGGCCTTGTGCTTGTTGGGTTCATATCACCCTCCCCTTCTTGGAGAAGATTCGTCCTCGAATCTAAAGGCATACCTACAACACAAGAGGAAATATCACTCACATTGAAAACATTATGAACATTATACTCACTTGGCAAGTCGATCTTGTAGGCATTGTCATTAATATTTTCAAGCACTTTGAATGGTCCATCTCTCCTTGGACTCAATTTTCCTTTTCGAATTTGCGAGAACCTTTCTTTTCGGAAGTGAACCCAAACCCAATCATCGGGTTGGAAGTCCACCTTTCTTCTCCCATGATTTTGTCTCTCGTCACCTTGTGTTGACCTTGTCAATGCTCTCCTTTACGTTGGCATGGATTTTTATCATTTCGGCCTACACTTTTGCTTTTGCATCAAACACAACAACATCACTAGCCAAAGGGGTTAAGGTTAAAGGAATCAAAGGATTAAAGCCATAACATACTTCAAATGGAGTCATGCCCATCAGAGAATGGAGGGATCGATTGTAGTAAACTCAATCAGGTAAACGCCCCTCCCAAGAAGTGGGCTCTCCTCTAATCATACTTCTAAGCATGCTCCCTAGAGTCCTATTCACTACGCGCCTTGACCATCCGTTTGAGGGTGGCAAGAAGTAAATACTTGGTGCCAAGTGTACCCCAAAGACTCTTCCAAAAGTGACTAAGAAACTTAGAATCCCTATCACTAACAATAGTGCGGGGAACTCCATGTAACTTAAGAACATGATTCACAAAATAAGGATGTTACATGAGATGCATCATCACATTTATGGCATGGTATAAAATGAGACATTTTTGGAGAACCTATCTACCACAACAAAAAATGCTATCATGACTTTCGTTCTTAAGACCCAACACAAAATCCATAGAAATGTCTATCCAAGGACGATAGGAGTAGGAAGGGGAGTATACATACCTGGGGCCGAGTCTTGGACTTGGCTTGCTTGCATTCCAAACATTGACACATAGCTTTTCAACATCATGTCACATCTTGGGCCAATAGAATTGCTCACCCAAAATGTCCAAGTGTCTTGTACTCAAAATGGCCCATCATTCCACCACTACGTGCTTCCTCGACGAACAACTCTCTCTATGAGCTCATTGGAACACAAACCTACCATCCTTGAATAAGGAACCCATCAACAAGTTGAAACCTATCAACCCTCCTCCTTGGGTCAACTCTCCTCACAAATTGCCTTAAAGTCGGGATCTTGAGAATAGTAATCCCTTAAGGCTTTCAATCCCATCATTCTAAGTCATAGTGTTTAGCAAGACATACCTTCTAGATAATGCATCCGCCACCACATTGTCCTTCCACTTTTGTAATGGATGACATAAGGAAAGCTTCAATCAATTCTACCCATTCGCATGTCTCTTGTTGAGCTTGCAAAGGATTCGTGATCCGATCGTATCACAAACTCCTTATGCCACAAATAATGTTGCTTAACGGGGTCAACACCACGTTACCCCCGCGAGGCCGCGATCGGTGCCCTATTTGGACACCCCAAACAAACGTGATACTAACTCGTTATATTTTTATCTAACTCAAACTTTCACATTAATTATCTCTCAAAATGATTAAAGGCAAATATTATCTTGCTGCGCGTGCAAAAATTATCATATCATAGTCGGAAAGGGCGGCGGAATACACATCGCCGAACGGATATACACACATATACAAAAGTACGGCCATTTAGGCCGCGTCCAAATCGGGAGCATAGATTCGTGAATATACATGCGATACATGAGATACGTACGTGTACGGATAATTGGGCGTTTTGACCGTACGTCAACAAACGGACCGCATTAAGACGCGGATCACAAACAAACGAACGCACACATGACCCATGAACCACGTATATGACTACAAGCCTCTACAAATCAAAAAACAGACTCGTACTGTGGCCCCGCCGTACCCCAAATA
>NW_026720398.1:0-9975 GCF_029784015.1 Lycium ferocissimum
AACTTAATTATTATAATAACCTGAAATCATGCTAAAACGACATAAGCCTCCATATTCCATCTCAATGCAAACTTACATCACTTTACTTCCATTTACATTGCAAGGATCACAATAGCACAATTAACATACTAAACAAACTTAATTCATTTCCATCCTACCAACACCATACCACACGGCCACCTCCCATATTTCAACTTCATCACATTTTAATCCATCTTTCACTTCCACTACAAACTTCACAATAGCCACAACTATAATACAACATAAAATTCAACATAATCACACTATACACTAATGCATATGCACGGCCACTTGCATGCATTTACTTCCACCATGCTAACTTCCATATTTCTATATTTTCTTCTCATTTACATATACTACAATGCAAACAAACCTTCATAACATAATTAGAAGGGATGAATTCTTACCTTCCTCTTCAAGTTTCTTCACTTCACCAATTCATCCAAACGACGAAATCAATGGGTTATCTTCCGAAATAATTGCACCACGTTGTAGAGGGACCTTGAATTGGTATAAATACCACAAGAAAATAATTTTAGAGGCAAGATTTTGATGGGGTAAAATGGAGGGGGCTGGCCGAATGCCCCTCCTCTTGTTCTTGAAATTTTTTTCTTGTTTTCTCCTTCTTCTCATGTCTTGAAATTTCTAGAAAATTAATGAACCTTTGCCCCTTATAAATTAATTTGTCACATGACCTTGTCACATGGCATGGATTTAAATTAAATTTTCCATGCCATGGCCGGCCACCCTTCTTGGGTTGGGCCAAATTTTTCATTTTTTTTTGTCAATTTCCAAGCCCAATTTCCTTAGCCCATACTTGGTAATTCCCGAAACTAATTTTCAAAATTCCAATTTTGCCCTTAGACTTTTCCAATATTTCCACATCTAAATTTTCCATAACCAACTTATGAACCAAACAAGATCAATGCATTTCATTGTCCTTAACTTGTCTCGAAAATTCCGAGATTCCCAAAGGTGAAAAGTACGGGTTATAACACCTTACATACCTTTTCCGCCTCTTACGCTGCTCCAAATTCCAGTTCCAAGTTCGTCAAAATCTACAATTTGGTCACATTTACCAAACGTCAATTAGAGCATTTAGAAGTTCAACCTTGACTTCACATTTGTTTACAGAAATTTTGGCAGCATTTCCCCTGTAAATGCGCCATCCCCGAGAGTCTTACTCGGTCCAAATCATCAACAACAATCAAACCAACAATCATAATAACAATACCAATAACCAATTCACAACATGTTCAAGACATTCCAACCCAAATCTTCCAAATACCATAAGAACACCAACAATACATTTATTTCCTTCAAACTCATAAACTATATCAACAATTCCATAAGTTAACAACATTATTTCCATCAACGCAAGAAGCTATATTAAAATCGTATTAGCCTTCCAAGGCAGCCCGCAACACTACAACTCTAACATGAGTCATCAAACATTCATTTTACATCATGAAATTCACAACCACGACAAGCAAAATACTAAATAAAATTTGTTCATCTCCTCCACACAAAACAGCCACCATTCGGCCACTACATCAATTATGCACAACTTCATGAATTTCATCTATTTCAACACATTACAATATGCTCTAACGTCCACAATACAACAATCCAAACATGCTCCACAAATTAGTTCTTTGCTCCTATACAACATTATCTACACACGGCCACACACAACATACCATATTCCCATGATCTTCATTTGTTTCTACATATCACAACATGCACAACCACCTATAAAATATATATATAAAACATTAAACCTTACCTCTTTCCACCCACTTCACCTCTCGGCTAGCTCATGGTTTGCAAGAAAGAGTGTTTTACATGTCCGAACAATTACTCCATGGTGTAGAGGACCTTTTAATTAGTAGGAAAGCTTGAAGAAACAAAATTTTCTTGAACAATCCCCATGAGCCATCCCCTCTTGGCTGATTTCTCCTTCTTCTTTTTCTTTTTCTCATGTTTTCTTGAAATTTCTAGGAGGTGGAAATGAATGCTTGCCTTCTAATTTTCACACACACACACACACACATATATATATATATAAGTGGAGGCACATGGCCATGCACATGGCCGGCCATGTGCTCTTCTTTTTTTTTTTTTTTTTTTCTTTCCCTCCAATTTTTCTTCAAATTTCTAGAATTTTCCAAATGACAAAGGATGAATTCTAGCCTTGTCATCTTTGTCCACAATATGTTTTTGGCCACCAAAGCATAAGATGAACACATATTTTATTGCATGGCTTGCAACAAGTGGCCAATGCATAAGTGGGACCCACGACCACAATGACTTCTCCAACAAGTCATGAATTAATACAAATTTCCAAATTCCAAATTTGCCCTTAATATTCCATACCACTAATATTATAAGCGACTTGCGCATTCAAACAAAACCGGAAAATATAACCTCGTCCTTAATTTCCCGCCATTAGCTCGAAATATCCCAAAGGCACAAAAATGCGGGATATAACACTTCCCTTCCTTTGGCATGTCTTAGTTATGTTAGGCTATGATACGAGCCTCGAAAAGGCTCTGTTCCCACAAAATCCGAGTATGATTATAACCCTTATTCAATTCAATACAATTGAATTATGAACCTTAAGTTTGAAACACTTTTGCTTCTAAGAGAGCCTTATTCCGTAAAACATCCATAACTTTTGCAAACGGAACCAGATAGCCCTGAAATTTTCATAGATGACGTCATGAGATCTAATGACCACAGTTTGGGTAGGGCGCCTCGACTTGACCCGAGGTGGGCCCACATATTTCGAGACCTCCTTATAATGATCTAATTGACATATTTTGTACTGAACTTAAAGGAAACTTTGGCTACCGTTCCAACTATCAAATTGTAACTGTTTAACGATTTCATTGAGTCTTATGGCACATTTTTGAAACGTAAGAACGGCTTCAAAAGTTCGTAACTTTCGTATGCAAATTCCGATCAACCTGAAACTCATTTCTGCACTTTCGGATATCGGCAATTACCTTTGTCCTCCAGATTTTTTTTTTTAAAAAAGTAAGTTATTTATTTATTTGTTTTATGCATATGGTTCGCTCACGACTCTGATCGTGCATATGGTTCGCTCACGACTCTGATCGTGCATATGGTTATTATATCCTTCACCGAGTCCCGGGCCGGTTATGTATCGTGCGTATTATATTATATATATCTCGGTGTGATGATGTGTTACGGTACACCGACCTCGCCATAGGGCCGGGTACCGCTATATATATTATGGTGTTATGATGCGATATGGCATTATGATGTGTGTGATGTGTGACGGGGATACGGAGATATGAAATCTTCTGGAGTATGATGTGGCGTGGCGCCAACGACAGGCGGGCGACCACCGTTCTAAGAGCCTATGCATGATTTGTATTCTTACGAGTAAGCATTTTGGTATCTTGAATATTGCATTTACTTTCCGTACTTCTGGTTTTGATTATGATCTCATTTACTATATTTCCTGCTTTGCATACTCAGTACATATTCCGTACTGACCCCCTTTCTTCGGGGGCTGCGTTTCATGCCGCGCAGGTACAGATACATATGTTGGATGATCCACCAGTGTAGGATTCCTGTTCGGCTGACTTGGAGCGCTCCCTTGTTCTGGAGCCTATACTTTGATTTAGATCCTGTTATTATGCATAAGTATACGTTTATTCACGGGTACGGCGGGGCCCTGTCCCGTCATATGATTATGTTATGACTCTTAGAGGTCTGTAGACATATATGTGTGGGTTATGGGTATTCACTGTTCAGTCGTATCTGTGTAAATTGTGATTTGGACGTCCCCCTATACTACGATAGCCTTATCGGCTTATTTGTGATATTATCTGTTGGATTATGATAACGATATGTATATCTATACACTTGTGACAGCTTCGGGGCGACGTTCCACTTCTCGGTATATATATTATCTGTATACGGTATAAGCTATTCGTACACTATTTCTGATTAGTGGGTGTGTGCAGGTGCCCAGGTCGGGCATTAGTCACGGCCTACGGGGCTGGGTCGTGACAGCCGTGATGCACCTTCTTTTCCTTTTTCCGATCTAGTCCGCTCCGGCCTACGCGACCTCTTAAGATTTTCGCTTACTCAGTATATTCTAAATCCCTTTAGACTACTCTAGCTCGACATTTACTTCCTTTGGCTGAAGTTGTAGGACTTTCAAAAATTTCCCAGGGGTCACCCATCCTAAAATTGCCCTCACTCTAGCACGCTTAATCTCGGAACTCCGATGAAATACGACGCTCTAACGCTAGTATAATCGCGTCCACCTCGCCGCATGACCTTCATCACGTAATTTGGAGCAAAGTAAAGTCTTGACAGATTTCTGAACGCTTTCGTAGCACAATTACCGTTTAACCCCTCTCTCGATTCTATATATTTACCTTTCACCTATGGATATAACTACTCTCCATCCTAGACTCCCAACTCTGTGATAACAATGAACACGCTTTAATCACCGTTACTCATAAATACTCGGTTATCGATCCTTGGTTTTCCGCCTACCGCTATTAGGTAACAATCAGACAATAAATACGCACACATAAGAATATAAATTCTAGTGAGGACTCATGTACCTGTAGCCGCATCTGGTGGTGCCTCCTGATCCTGCCTACTCGTCAAAGCAAATACGCGGTTCGGAGGACCGCTAGAACTAGAAACTCCGCCGCGGCCTCTACCACGGCCTGCTGGTGCCGGCGTACCCTGCCCCGTAGGGCGCATAGCTACTGAAGAAGACGAACCAGCACCTGACCCGGTAGGCTGAGCTGCACCACCTGGTCCACCCCTATACGGGCACTCCCTCATAACATGGCCCTGACGGCCACAAGAAAAACAAGCACCAGTGGTGTAACGGCATTCCCCCGGGTGGCGCCTGCCACACTGAGGGCACTGAGGCATAGATGGCCTCGTCTGGCTCAAGCCCCTACTCAACTGCGAGCCCGAAGCCCTAGAACTCGGACCGGCTCCCGAATACCCTGCGCTATCAAATCTCCGGCCCGGGAACCGTGGCGGTGTACTCTGGGCTGGCCGAGGAGGATATCTACCATACTGCCGCTGAGGCTGCCTGCCTCGAGTCTCCCCAGAATACCCAACTGATCTAGCCCTCTTGGGCTGGCCCCTGTCGTAATCTCTATCGGGCTGGCGCCCTCTGTGTCGCTCCTCCATGCCCTGGGCGTACGCCTGAACTCGTGCAATGTCCATGCCGGGCTGAGAAGCCATCGCCATACAGCTGTCAATCAAATAATCATCCAGCCCCATCACAAACTGGTGTACTCTGTCAGCCATGTCTGCCACAATATGAGGCGCGTATCTGGCCAAAGAATCAAACTCCAGGCTGTACTCCCGGACACTCCTACCACCCTGCCTCAAATGTAAAAATCTGTGAACCCTGGCTCGTCTAGTCTCTGGGGGTAGAAAATGGCCAAGAAAGGCCTCCACGAACTCATCCCATACTGCTGGTGTCACACCCTGATCTTATTAGGGTGTGATGGGCACCCAGCCCTTACTTAGGGCCGAGCGAACCCTCAGACTCTTACTGCATACAGAATCACGCCAAACTTTTTAAACCAAATGAGATAAAATACATAGCAAAATTTTTCAGAAATACTCTTTCTCGTAGCCTTCAATCGAACAAATTTATAATCATACAAAATTCAATACATAACACGGACCGACATATCGGCTGACGAAGACACTTACAGACCGACAACCGATACCCACGACGCTGTCTGCAAAGTCTCTAACATACATCCAGAAATCATAACAAACAAACTCTGACTTGGCAGCCCTCCGGGAGAATGGTTCTTGCCATCTCCGCTGGAACACCTTCTATAATAACTTCAGCTCATCTGGGAGTACCTGCGTGGCATGAAACGCAGCCCCCGAAGACAGGGGGTCGACGAAAATGTACCGAGCATGTAAGGCATGCAATACGTAAAAACAGAACCATAACCGAAACAAACAGACTAAAAGATAAATACATTAGTCAAAATACCGATGCTTATTTTTCGTACACAAATCGACATACCGTCTCATATATCGAAGGAGTACGAAGGTAAGTGAGTCAACCGCAGTACTAAAATGCTTATTTTACAATTACGGATCGCATGTCCGAAGAGGTGCGAGAAAATACGGAGAGCGCACGGTGATGTCACACGTCGACGGAGGGCAGAACGTACGAGAATGTTCGACGAGGTCATATATCGGACGGATGTACCGAACGTACGTAATGCTCGGATGAGGTCATATATCGGACGCGGGCGTACGAGCTATATCGAACGGACCCGTAATCGAGTCGGACGTACGGAGCCGTGTCGGACGGGATTCGTAATCGAGCCGGACATGCATAGAGATATACGGACGTATTCGTGGTCGAACCGAAAATACGGAGGCATAATAGACGAGAGCCTTATCAAAATCGAAATGCGGGAGTAAGACATACGAGTCATTATCGAATCGAAGTACGTAAAATGCATATCTTATCCAATATCAAAATGCATACTTTCGGATCACAAATTATGCATAACGGACCACATATTATCATATACATATGCTAATAACGGATCCCGGCCCTCCAAAAAATGAGGGACGCGGTAACGAACCCGCCCTCTAGTACGGGACGCGGTGAACAGACAGAACATATGCCATCCGGCCGCCGTCCCCATATCATCATATCATAAGCATAAACAGAACCCGGCCCGCCTATGAGGGACGCGGTGAACCATGCAGGGGAACTCGCACGATAACAGAACCTGGCCCGGGACGCAATGGAAGACACAGAGGCATGCGCACGATAACAGATCCCGGCCCGGGACGCGCGTGAACGTATACATTGAGCCTTGCACGAGCGCAGTCGTGAGAAACCATATGCACATAAATCCGTACTCGATGAATACGTACACTTACCGACATTCGAAGGCTCGATAACAATTTCGGTTCTTCCAAATTAATATCGGAAAGTTATGAGCGTTTGAAATACGGAAACCTCTTCGGACTTTTAAGCGATCCGAGATCGTACGTGAAAAACATTAGGGCTTACGAGCACACTCATATCGAATACTCGGATCGAAGACTCATATCCGGTACTCATAGCCGAATACTTATACCGAATACTTATATCGAAATGCCCGTATCGAATACTTACATCGTACGCTCGTATCGAATACTCATGTTAGTTATCATGTTGGAATGCTTATACCGAATACCTAACTCGAATACTTATTTCGTAATATATATATATCGGAATATTCATATCAAAATACTTATATCGGAGTATTTATCGGAATGATCAAATCGAGTATTCGTACCGAAACGTTTAACACTTATATCAAAATTCTTATGTCGAGAATGCATACGAATCATAACAATCTCGGAACCATAACCAAAAGTTTCCTTTAATTATCGTACGGTAAATAGGCCAAATAGAACAATGTAATTAGGTCTCGGGACATGTGGGCCCACCTCGGATCAAGTTGAGGTGACGTACATAAATTACGAATTTTAGGCTCTATGGAGTCGCTTGTGAAGGTCTTAGGGTAATCCGGTTCCATTTATGAAAGTTATAGATGTTTAAGTTATTTTTCCGATAAAATGTAGAATGTTTAATTCAATTATTGAATGAAAAAGGGCCAAATTCAAACTCGGATTTCTAAGAGTAGAATCGTCCCCGAGACTTGTAATCAAGCCTATTACAACTAGGACATGCCAAAGAAAGAAAGGGATAAGCCTTACATACCTTATTTGTCTCTTACGCTTCTCCAAATTCAAATCCCGTTCCTCCAAAATCTACAATTGGTCATATTTACCAAATATTAATCACAAAGCTTTAAGAATTCAATCTTAATCAATACTTGTCTACAAAAATTTGGGCAGCATCTCCCCCTATATACAACATCCCCGAGATTTAACTCGGCTCAAATATCAACAACCATACCAACAACAATACCAATAACATCAACATTCGATTTGAAACGCATTCTAACATAAATTGTCTTCTTTTCTGAATAGTGCAACAACTTCCAATCCAACTTTACACTTTCAAATCAATATCAATATTTCCATATTCATACACTAATTTAAGACCATTCAAACATAGGCCAAGAACATTCCAAGCCATATATCCAATATTCAACAATTCCATCAATTCCATATTCCACCCAAAATTCCTACATATGCAACAAAACCATCACAACACATTTTCTACTTACAAATTCATAACCAACAACAACAATCCACACTTAAATAACTTCATTTCCATAATATCATAAAATCATACTAAAATGACATAATCTTCTACAATCAATTTCAATGCCAACTTAAACCATTTAACCTTCATTTACATCATAAGGATCACCACAACACAACTAACACATTAAACAAAATTAATCCATTTCCATTCTACTTCCATACACCAATGGCTATATTCCATATTTCCAACCTCAACCAAAGTCATTCAACTTCCATTTCCAATATGAACTCCACCATAACCACAACTAGAATACAACATAAAATTCAACTCATATTATCTATACAACAATATACATATACGGCCACTTACATATATGCACACCCACTTTGCAAACTTCCATATTTCCATAAATTCTACTCATTTCTACATACTACAACATAAACAAACCTTCATAATATGATAAAAAGGAATTAATTCTTACCTTTTTCTCCAAACTTCTTCACTTGACCAAGTTGTTAAATTGATGAAACAAGCTCCCTATCTTCCAAAATAACTACACCAAGTTGTAAAGGACCCTTGAATGAGTAGGAATACCACAAGAAAATAATTTTTGGGAGAAGATTTCAAAGGGGCAAAATTTCAAGAGCATGGCCGAATGGCCTCTATTTTTTGCTCTTCTTGTTTTGTTTTTCTCCTTGTCTTATTTCTTGAAACTTCTATATGTTTCAAGACAATTAAATGGTCCCTTTTATTTAATTATCACATGGATAATTCACTTGGGCTTGGGTCCTTTTTATGGACCATGGCCGGATGGCCCCCTATTGGGCCTCTTCTTCTCTTTTTTTTTTTGTCATGGGCCTAACCCGGTTGGCCCCGAGTTGGGCCTAGCCCACTGACCTTTCGACCTTAAAACATTCATATCTCCTTGTACCGATGTCACCTGGGAACCCATGACCTATGGTTGGAAAGCTAATTCAATTATCTACAACCTCTATTTCTTGGTATTTTTCCAAATTCCAAACTTATAATACCGTTTTTGCCCCTCAAAGTCAGGTCACCCGAAAATATTTTCTTAAAAATATTCGTTTGGAGGGCTTCCACTTTGATTTGGCCCAAGGGTCCTTCATGAGTTGTGTTTAACTTTACATATGTGATTCATATAACTTGTCACATGTTCCAAAAAAAAAAAAATCTTAACGTGTGGGCCCCACCTCGGCTTACAAATAATCCGACCCCTACGACGCCAACTCTCCGACTCGGTCTCGAAGCCCCGACAAGGCGCCGACGCCGCACCGGCCCCAAAGCCGAGGGTCCTCCGGCGCCCCAAAAACCCCGGGGGTTCTGAAAAACCCCGGCCCCCCGCCATCACGTCGTCCCCACGGCATCCCCCCTCCCTGCCTCCCAACCTCCCCTCCAATTTGTACCCGAACGGCGTCCCCTTTTGCCCCCCGGGGCCGAGAGCCCGGGGGCTTGGGGACTCGAACCGCGGGGGGGGGGAGCCGCCCCTCCCGCGCCTTTGCCGCTCTAGGCCCCTCGATGGGAGGGGGGGCGCCCGGCCCCCGGAACCTCTCGTTTGAATTTAGAAGGGCCCGAACTCGGGCTGGGGTCTCCCCCCGCCGCGTTCCCCTTCCGGGCCCCGCCTTTCTGGGGGATCGCGAAAACAAAAGTTCTTAAAAGGGGTCATCCCCCAAAAACCCACCCATCTAAGATCGAAGGAAAGGGGGACACCAAAA
>NW_026720399.1:0-10276 GCF_029784015.1 Lycium ferocissimum
TAGGGTAAACCCCAACCGATGGCATGAAACAAGATATTACGAATGTGATCCGTGATCAGCCGGCGCGACGTCTTCCATGACCCGACATAAACGGTACCGAGATCGCTCGACCGAGGCTCGCCGAGCCTGCAGCGAGTAACAATGGGCTTCACCAAGCGCCGGTGCGGGATCCCCTCTCGCACTCGAGTGCCGTCTCTCGCAGAGTAACAATGTGTGCGAAGTTCTCCCCGAACAAGCGCACGGAAGACGTATAATCGACTCGGCTACAAAGACCTGTGCAAATGGAGGTCTACCAACTCCGGCCGTCCTTACGCAATAGCTCTTACTTGTGCGAGTGGACACACGCGGCATGAAACGCGAGCGCCCGCAACGGGCGTCGGTACGAGTAATGTACCGAGTATGCTAGGCATGAGTAATATCACGAAATCATAACGAGACAAAAACACAACATAAGAGAGTGATATAGCACAGTAACTCTTGTTTTCTGTCATGATAGATATTGTGCACGTTAACTTTACCTCTTAGAGTACTATATAGATCGCTTAGTAAAGCGCCGACCGTGTAGGTGCGGGTGTATAGCTGCCAGACCATATAGGTACGGTGGACTGCGCCGACCATATAGGTACGGTGGACTACTGCTTGACCATATAGGTACGGTGGACCTGCTTGCCCGGACCATATAGGTACGGTGTAACGCTTTTACGAGCGGACCATGGAATAAAAAAGTAATCTGTAAATGCAGATACCCCGCAGGGCGGATGCATGCGTGCTAGCTTTTAAAAAAACATGTAAATATATGTAAGTAAACTACCGACCCCGTAGGATCGGTGTATAACTGCCCGTCCATATAGGAACGGTGTATAAGCCCGCGTCCAGGCCTCCGCGTCGGGGTATAATGCCCGCTGTGAGTGAATTATTAATAGCACCGACCGCCCGTCGGACGGTACGGTGTCGTAAAGTAAATCATATGTAAATATGAAGCATGCATGAGAGACCAAGTGAAAGCTACAACTTTATCGGAGTGACATAAGGTCGAGAACCTCCGATTACGTTATGGAATAATCGGGATCACACCTCGCATGAAGGAACCAATCTTATAAGCGAGACTATCGGAAGAATGGCATTAAGAGAAGCATGGAATAAGATCACAAGCCTTATAAAACATTTATTCATACACTTTAGAATCTTTAGGAAATAGAGTCATAATAAAATAAAATTGAAATCAAAAACTTGCTGGACACTTTCATACTCATATCGAATTCCTAACTCGAAACTCTTAGTCATGGAATCATTCTTATCATACTCGTCTTGAACATGTTCTCTTCTTTATTATCTTCGTTATTGTTATCATAGAAAGATTTCCATTAGAATGGTTACAACACTCATCGTTTGGTAAATGGAACAATGAAGAAAATCCGGGACCGATGGGCCCACCTCGGGTCTAATGAGGCGGCGTACACGATTTATGTATAATACTTTCCATGACATTACTTATGTAAGATTTTTTTAAAGTAGTCGAATCCTATTTGTGCAAGTTCTAAACACTTATGCAATTTTTTTCCAACTATTCATAGAACATTTAATTCAATTCTATTGAATGAAAAAAGGTCAATTCAATCTTAAATTTCTAGGAATAGGATCGTCCCCGAGGCTCCGTGTCAAAACTCTAATACGTCTAAGACATGCCAAAGAAGGAAGGTGAAGCCTTACATACCTTTTCCGCCTTGTACGCCGCTCCAAATTCAAGTTCCAATTTCGCCAAAATCTACAATTTGGTCACGGATACCAAACATTGGTTATAAGACTTTAGGAATTTAATCTTAAATCAACGCTCGCCTTGACTTCTCAAATAGATTCACTTATATTCGCCTAAATTTCGGCGGCCATCTCCCAGAATATACCACCCCGAGGGAATATAACTCGGCCAATTTCAATCAACAACAATCCCGGGAATTCTACCGGCCAAACTATCAACAACAATGCCAACAATCTTACCAACAACACTCCATTTATATTCAATTGAATTCAATTTAATTTACTACTCCATCTCTAACCATATTAAGTACTCATTTTTCATTATGGAATCCACAATACAACAACCAAGATATATTAAATAAAATTAATTCATCACTTCCACATACACTACTATATTCGGCCACCATACTACATGCATATGTTCATGCATTTTTCATCCATTACTATACATTACAACGACAACCAACACTAAGAACAATTAATTCATTCTCTTCCACATCATGCAAACAACCGTACGGCCACAACATACAACATTCATGTTCCATGCATTTTCATTCATTTCTATACATTACACCAACAACCAAAAGACTAGATAAAACTTGTCCATCATCACTACACAATGCCACACATACACGGCCACCACACAAATTCCATCCTCATGAATTTCATTCATTTTTTTCCATATCACAACATACACAAACATCCATAATATATAGGATGAATTCTTACCTTTTTCCTTTAGCTTCACACTTGACTAGAATTGTAACCTTGCAAGAATATGGGTTCTACTTGCTCCAACAACTCTTCCATGTTGTGAGAGAGGACCTCCAAATGAGCTAGAATATTAGGAGGAAATAATTTTCCTCATTAACTTTCCATGGCTAGATTTTACTAGCCATGGCCGAACCTCCCTACCTCTCTTTTCTTTTTCTTTTGTTTTTGTTCTTTCTTCCAATTTCTTGAATTAAAAGATGACATCCCATATATATATATATACATGTCTTCCACCAATTTTCCATATTTATAAATAAGTCCTCAAAATAAAAAAGTATGGCATGATCCCTTGCTTTCCTTCTCTAGAAAATTCTTCCATTTTCTTGAATTTTCTTAAAATAGTCAAAGAAGACTAATTGTCTTCTTAAGCCAACTTTGGTCCATAGGCTTTGTTATAGCTTATAATTAACCCCTTTCATATTTATACTTGGTCCCTCCAATTATAATATGAACACATGGCCTCTCTCCTTTTTCTAGAATTTTCTTTCTTTTCCTTGAACTTTCTTAAACAAAAGATGACTTATTTGTCATCATTTTCATTCTTTTTCTTTCCCTTTTTTTTTTTTTGTCACATGGCCAATATGGCCCTTTTTGAACTTTCATGAACTCCTTTTGTAAAATTCCCGTTTTGCCCCTCGACTTTCCTCAATATTATCATTTTGCCCCTAGCCTTTCACATTATTTTTACGGCGCATTTTGCTAATTTCTCTTTTGCCCTTAGCCTCTCACAATATTTCCATACTAATAATAATCATAAATGATATTCATGACAACTCGTACATTAAAATGATTTTTGAAAATGATCTCGCCCTTAACTTTCCACGTCGACTTTGAAATTTCCAAACGTACAAAATGCGGGATATAACATCCTCCCCCCCTTTAGAACATTCGTCCTCGAATGTTCAACTGATCTTATGGGGTGTCATAATATTTGGGAGGATTCCTTTTATAGTCGTTCTTTTCCTTCTAGTCCATTCCTTATTCCTTACCCAAGTCATGGGTTCCCTTTTCTCGGTACTTGAAAATATTGTGATCCTCTCTTTGGATTAATATAATGAGGTCCCCCCCCCCCCCCCCTTTATAAGGGGTTCCTTTTATACCAACAGTCCTCTTAATACCGTCGCAAAGCCCAAGCATTCCTTCTATCCTAGTAACTATTCCTTTCGCCCCACTTATCAAGATCGGTTCTCAAAACTCCTTCCGGCACTTTGATCTCATTGTTTTCTATCTACTCACTTTCCTTCTTTTCCAAATATCGTTATACTAGAATTTCCAATCTCAACCTATAGTGAAATAATAACAGCTTACTTGCAACACTTGTACCATTTATCCTTGCGGTTACTCAATCTTCGGTACCCTTGCTCGGTTGATGCTTTTTATGTCGTAGCTTCAATTGCTGGGACCCACATGTCCACCGATACAATCATATCTGGGATATCCTACACCTTCATATATATATATATATAATTACTATCAACTAACCCACAAAATACTTCCAAACACTGTTCAAGCCTATCCTATTTCTAGGGCTGTGATGCACTTCCTGTCTCTTCACCGAGCATGTCTGCTCGTCCCTACGCGTCTTCTTATGGTCTCCAACCATTCCATACGCCCGGTTTCCCTTAGGCTACCCTAACTTCTCATTTGTCTCTTAGGTTTGAATATATCGAATTTCTCACATACTTCCCATGGGGTCACCCATCATAGAATTGCCCCCACACGAGCACGCTAACCTCAAAACTTTGGTGGAATCCGGTGCCCTGTGCTCGATATAATCGCGTCTACTTTCTCGTATGACCTTTATTACATGTTCGGAATAAGTTCAAGTCTTACGTATTCTCAAACATTTTCGTAACACGTCCTTTCTTTTACAATTATCGTTTTACCCTTTTCACTTTTTCGATGTTCACTTTCCGCTTTGCGTACACGACTACTCCCGTCCCGGGCCTCCGCATTCCCGAGGGTAGTGATCGCACCTTTATCGCCATGCCAAATCTATAACCTTTTTGAAACGTCGCACCTCGCTTATTGCCTATTTACAGTATTTGCTTTCCACACTTCTTCTTGATAGATGTGTCCGTTCTGGTAGAATCTCCTTGACCATTTCTACTATTCAAGATCTGTTCGCAGCAAATATCGATAATACTTCACAGAACATACAGCTATATGACATATTCCCGCCATCCAGAACTTCCAGCTCCAAGTAACAGAACAAATATCCAAACTTACCTTTGTGCCTTGCCATTTTCCGTCGCATGTCTGGCTTATATAGGAAAGTCTTATTCTTTATGACTTGGCTCTATCGCACGATCACAAGACAGAAAGAAGGTCAACAATTCCTAAATGCCCCGCAGCCTCCTGTTTATAAATGTGGCCGGCTTCACACCCATAAACAGGACTCTGCCGGACACGACTTTGCAGACAACCCTTAGACCGACCTGCTCTGATACCACTTTGTCACACCCCGGTCTTACTAGGGTGTGATGGGCACCCGACCCCAATATTCTAACCGAAGCTGAACCGGCCACTCTTATTACATACATACTTTCTTTGGATTCTTAGTTTTTAAACAAAATAAAATACATAGTAAAACTTTCAAAATCTTTTGTCGTTTCCAATTAAACACAATCAGTAAAACATAAGGGCTCGTAACATAATGTATAATAAAAATGCATCGGCTGGTGGAACCATTTTCAAAATCGACACACTAGACCCACTACTCGTTCGCAAAGTTTCTAACTTCGAACAAAGCTCGCACACAAGACATATAATTTGACTCGAAAGACTCCCGGGGTACAAATGGAGTCTACCAACTCCGCTGGAACGTCTTCTGCAATAGCTCTTACTTGTCTGAGTGGACCTGCGCGGCATGAAACGCAGCGCCCACAAAACGAGGCGTCAGTACGAGTAATGCACTGAGTATGTAAGGCATGAGTAATATCACGAAATCATAATAGAGACATAAAACACAACATAAGAGAGTGATATAGCCCGTAATCGTTTTTCCGTCATGATAGATATTGTGCACGTTAACTTTACCTCTTAGAGTACTATATAGATACGCAAGTAAACCGCCCGACCGTGTAGGTGCGATTGTATAATCGCCCGACCATATAGGTACGGTGGACTGCGCCGACCATAGGTACGGTGGACTACGCCCCGACCATATAGGTACGGTGGACTCGCCGACCATATAGGTACGGTGTAACGCTTTACGAGCGAGACCATGGAATAAAGAAGTAATCTGTCATCTGATTGCCCCTTTGGGCGGATGCCATGCATGCTAGCTTTTAAAAAAACATGTAAATATATGTAAGTAAACTACCCGACCCCTTAGGATCGGTGTATAACTGCCCGTCCATATAGGAACGGTGTATAAGCCCGCGTCCAGGCCTCCCGCGTCCGGGGTCTGTCCGCCTACCTTGCGGTGGTGTGTAATACTGCCGCCCCGTCGGACGTACGGTGTCGTAAAGTAAATCATATGTAGATATGAAGCATGAGAGACCAAGTGAAAGCTACAACTTTATCGGAGTGACATAAGGTCGAGAATCTCCGATTACGTTATGGAATAATCGTGATCACCGCTCTACCTTGAAGGAACCAATCTTATAAGGCGAGACTATCAAGGAAGAATGGCATTAAGAGAAGCATGGAATAAGATCACAAGCCTTATAAAACATTTATTCATACACTTTAGAATCTTTAGGAAATAGAGTCATAATAAAATAAAATTGAAATCAAAAACTTGCTGGACACTTTCATACTCATATCGAATTCCTAACTCGAAACTCTTAGTCATGGAATCATTCTTATCATACTCGTCTTAAACATGTTCTCTTTATTATCTTCGTTATTGTTATCATAGAAAGATTTCCATTAGAATGGTTACAACACTCATCGTTTGGTAAATGGAACAATGAAGAAAATCCGGGACCGATGGGCCCACCTCGGGTCTAATGAGGCGGCGTACACAATTTATGTATAATACTTTCCATGACATTACTTATGTAATTTTTAAAGTAGTCGAATCCTATTTGTGCAAGTTCTAAACACTTATGCAATTTTTTCCAACTATTCATAGAACATTTAATTCAATTCTATTGAATGAAAAAGGGTCAAATTCAATCTTAAATTTCTAGGAATAGGATCGTCCCCGAGGCCTGTATCCAAACCTAATACGTCTAAGACATGCCAAAGAAGGAAGGTGAAGCCTTACATACCTTTTCCGCCTTGTACGCCGCTCCAAATTCAAGTTCCAATTTCGCCAAAATCTACAATTTGGTCACAGATACCAAACATTGGTTATAAGACTTTAGGAATTTAATCTTAAATCAACGCTCGCCTTGAATTCTCAAATAGATTCACTTATATTCTGCCGAAATTTCGGCAGCATCTCCCCTGTAAATATACCACCCCCGAGAATATAACTCGGCCAATTTCAATCAACAACAATCCCGGGAATTCTACCCGGCCAAACTATCAACAACAATGCCAACAATCTTACCAACAACACTCCATTTATATTCAATTGAATTCAATTTAATTTACTACTCCATCTCTAACCATATTAAGTACTCATTTTTCATTATGGAATCCACAATACAACAACCAAGATATATTAAATAAAATTAATTCATCACTTCCACATACACTACTATATTCGGCCACCATACTACATGCATATGTTCAAGCATTTTTCATCCATTACTATATATTACAACGACAACCAACACTAAGAACAATTAATTCATTCTCTTCCACATCATGCAACAACCACACGGCCACAACATACAAAATTCATGTTCCATGCATTTTCATTCATTTCTATACATTACACCAACAACCAAAAGACTAGATAAAACTTGTCCATCATCACTACACAATGCCACACATACACGGCCACCACACAAATTCCATCCTCATGAATTTCATTCATTTTTTTCCATATCACAACATACACAAACATCCATAATATATAAAAGAGGATGAATTCTTACCTTTTTCCTTTAGCTTCACACTTGACTAGAATTGTAACCTTGCAAGAATATGGGTTCTACTTGCTCCAACAACTCTTCCATGTTGTAGAGGACCTCCAAATGAGCTAGAATATTAGGAGGAAATAATTTTTCCTCATTAAATTTCCATGGCTAGATTTTACTAGCCATGGCCGAACCTCCCTACCTCTCTCTTTTCTTTTTCTTTTGTTTTTGTTCTTTCTTCCAATTTCTTGAATTAAAAGATGACATCCCATATATATATACATGTCTTCCACCAATTTTCCATATTTATAAATAAGTCCCTCAAAATAAAAAGTATGGCCACATGATCCCTTGCTTTCCTTCTCTAGAAAATTCTTCCATTTTCTTGAATTTTCTTAAAATAGTCAAAGAAGACTAATTGTCTTCTTAAGCCAACTTTGGTCCATAGGCTTTGTTATAGCTTATAATTAACCCCCTTTCATATTTATACTTGGATCCCTCCAATTATAATATGAACACATGGCCTCTCTCCTTTTTCTAGAATTTTCTTTCTTTTCCTTGAACTTTCTTAAACAAAAGATGACTTATTTGTCATCATTTTCATTCTTTTTCTTTCCCCTTTTTTTTTTTTATGTCACATGGTCAATATGGCCCTTTTTGAACTTTCACGAACTCCTTTTGTAAAATTCCCGTTTTGCCCCTCGACTTTCCTCAATATTATCATTTTGCCCCTAGCCTTTCACATTATTTTTACGGCGCATTTTGCGAATTTCTCTTTTGCCCTTAGCCTCTCACAATATTTCCATACTAATAATAATCATAAATGATATTCATGACAACTCGTACATTAAAATGATTTTTGAAAATGATCTCGCCCTTAACTTTCCACGTCGACTTTGAAATTTTCAAACGTACAAAATGCGGGATATAACAATACTGAATGCACAGACGATCGGAATAGAAGCCGAGGTGGCCCAAAACTTATCGGCGCCTCTCGTACTGAACCCCAAAGCTGTCGGTCGACATGGCCTCTTGTCACCACCACCGAAAGCACGGGCCTTGGCGCCCTTAACCATAGAAGCATGCTTAATAACGGACCGGAAGGAATCCCCCATAAATGTTATATCCCGTATTTTGTACATTGGGATATTCCGAGCTAATTGCGAAAAGTTAAGGACAAGGCTAATTTCCGACTTTGTTTTAAGGCACAAGTTGCTTATGATTCTATTGGTATGGAATATTAAGGAATTTGGGGTTAAAAGTGAATTATGGAAAGTTAAATATTTCATGAAGACTTGGGGCTAGAAGTGGAAACAAAATTATTTCATGAAATGGCCAAATGGCCATGTGGCCGTGGGGTTGGCATGGGTCCCACCCATGGTTGG
Organism: Lycium ferocissimum; assembly: GCF_029784015.1. Lineage (NCBI taxonomy): Eukaryota > Viridiplantae > Streptophyta > Magnoliopsida > Solanales > Solanaceae > Lycium > Lycium ferocissimum. The sequence goes on from NW_026720399.1 coordinate 8,894, forward strand.
CCAATTATTTCAAGCCATGAAATGGCATATGTGTGCACCTTGTATTTGTGGAAGCTAACTATATATATGTATAAGTCATGACCAAGCAAGACCAAAACTCATCATTTTCAACTCTAGAAAAATTGAGAAACTTGAAGAAAAAAAATGAAGAGTATTCGGCCAAGGGGCTGGCTGAATATGGCCCCTAAGTATTGATCATGAAAAATTATTTTCTTCTAGCTTTTCTACTAATTGGAAGGTCCTCTATAACGTGGAGTGGTTATTGGAGCAAGCAATCCATTCATCCTTGCAATTCACCAACCCTAGCCAAGTGGAAAGCTAAGAGGTAAAGGTGAGATTTAATCTTCCTTTTTATATGTTATGGATGGGTTGTGTGTGTTGTAGTATGTAGAAATGAATGAAACTCATGAAATTATGTTTGTGGATGTTGAGCCGTGGGTGTGGGTTTGGCCGTGTATGTGTTGTGTTGTGTAGGAGTGAAGAACTAATTTTATTTAGTATGTTTGGGTTGTTGTGTTGTGGATTCTATGATGCAAATGAAAGTTTAATGGTTCAAATTGAAGTCGTAGTCGTTTGTGGCTTGTTATAGAAGCTTATGGAATTTTAATGTAGTTTTTATATTTATGAGAATGACATTGTTAACTTGTGGATTGTTAGTATAGTTTATGAATTTGGAAGGAAGAGAATGTGTTGCTGTTGTCCTTGTCGAGTTGGAGAGGTATCGGGTAGAGTGATATTTAGTTGGATTGTTTTGAATATTGTGCGGATTGGTTGAAATGTTCTTGAATCTCGTTTGAATGATCTCGAATTAGTACTTGAACTTGTGAGCGTTGATGTTGGTTTGAATATATGTAGTTGAATTGAATGTAAATGGAATGTTGTCGAATTATGTAGAAAGGAGTTACTAACGTTAGAACGCGTTTTGAATTGATTATTGATGTTGCTTATATGATTGTTGGTATTGTTGTAGATGATTTGGGCCGAGTTGAATTCTCGGGGTTGTTGGATTTATAGGGGAAATGCTGCCCAAATTTCGGTAGATAAAGTGCTAGCTTGGAATTGGATTCCTAAGTGATTATGACTGATGTTTGATGCCCAATGATGTTGTTGTAGATTTTGAGAAGCCGAGACTTAAGTTCAGATTAGCTTAGGAAGCGGACGAGGTATGTAAAGCTTAACCTTTCTTTCTTTTGGCATGTCTTAGTGTAAGTAAGCTATGACACGATCCTCGGGGTAACTCTATTCTTATGACCCGAGCATGCCTACGATTCTTATTCATCTCTTGATATTGGTATTCTTAATGTAGTAGAAATATGGTCCTTATGTCTTTGATATGATTGGATTTGAAATGTTGTATAAATCGTTTTTGTTCCTAAAGGATCT
>NW_026720400.1:0-7500 GCF_029784015.1 Lycium ferocissimum
TCTAATATCCCTTTTTTGTAAAGTTTTCCTAATATGATTATGGCTTCGGTTAACGAAAAATGGCTTCGAAACACGTGTAGAATGTTACGTGCCCAAATGCTCGTAACTTCTTCATACTAAGTCGGATTGACTCGAAACCCGTTTCCGAGCTTTCGTGTCTCGGTAAGTAAACGTGTCTAATGAGTCTTAACATTGGTTTGCGTGCATATGGTCGTAAATTTTCTTATGCTAATTCGGATTAATTTGAGACGCGTTTGTAGTTCACTAATGATTTTTAAAAGAACTAGTTTTGTACAAAGAAGTAAAAAAAATTTATTTTCAAACCACTCACGAAGGGAGTGCGATATTTTATTATTTAGACTTTCAAAACTACTCCGAAGGGAGTGCTATATTTTATTGACCAGATTTTCCCAAACCACTCCGGCGGTGGGGGCGTGCAATTTTATTATTTCATTCCATTTATGACTTATGTCTACATTCCATAACGCTATTACTATTATTATTATTATTATTATGCCCGAAGGGGCTAGGATTAGTATTGTATCACGAGTGGCGTGCCGAAGGAGGCCGGGGAAGCCGTATGTCACGAGTGGTACGCCCGAAGGGGCCATCATTTTATCGGGGCCAGCGCATGTCGGGCGGGGCCAGATGGGCGTATGTTGGACCGGCACATGCCAAGAACCCATCATTTTATTCGGGACCGGCATGCCCGGCGGGACTAGGATAGACGTATGTCTAGACCGACACAACACAGCGGGGATTATTACTATCATTGTTAATATTATTATTATTATTATTAGGCGGAACGGCGTCCGGGCGGACTATTTTATTTAAACATTGAATTCATACTTTTGAGTATCCTAAATTTAACTTCTTTGTTTTACTTTTTCGATTCATGCTTCGTAGATGCTTTATATTCAGTACATCTTCGTCTTTTGACCCCGCTCGGGGGCCGCGTTTCATGCCACGTGTGTACTCCCGCATGAGCTGAAGTTATTTTAGAAGATGTTCCAGAGATGGCGAGCTCCATTCAGTTCGGAGTGTTGCGAGTCAAGCACTTATGTCATGATATTTGTATATCCTAGAGACTTTGCAGGCAGGTGTCCGTGGATAGGGTGACGAGGAGCGCGAATCGCTATAGATGTTAAAAGAGTGTGTATTTTCGTATGTTGTCAGTTGGTAAAAATTACGTGATTATTTAAGGTTTTCACAATCCGTATAAAGACGGGATCTCTATTTTGAAAAGTTTCATGTTTTAAAATTTTTTGAAATGACAGGTTTTAGTAACGCGAACGTTTAAGGGTTCGCTCGACTCTGAGGAGAGTCGGGTGCCCATCACGCCCTGATGAAGATTGGGGTGTGACAAGATGTTACCCAAATTTCGTTAGCTTTAGCTTAAGCCTAAGTATGTCTTCGATTATCTAATTTTAGTACGAACTCTCTTGAATGTAGAAACGTGAATATTGGAGGGAAGCGTTCAAGTGATAAAGTTAGCGAAACGTAAAGGTATGTAAGGCTAGTCCCTTATTTTCTATGGCATGACTTCCTTTATTATTCCATGACCTTCTTACATTCCGAAAAATATGAGTTGATGTTTATAAAGAGCTTCCTATGAGATAAAAATAAGAGATATGTCATGAGTATGATAACGATAGTGACGAGTCTAAGCCTAGAGATCTGAAATCTTATGATATGGTATTTCCATAGAACTAATGATCCTTATACGGTTCTTTGATGTTATTCATTGTTGCTAAACCCACCTTATGAGGCTAGTTCCTTGCGAGTATGATGATTATAATTACTTCCGTAATGGAATCGGGGGGGGGGTTATTCGACCTTATGTTACCCCGATATAGTTATAGATCATCTTGAGTTCTAACACATGCTTTATGATAAGTATATGATGATGCGATTACACCGTGCCTAGATGGGCGGGCATGACACCGAGAAGGCGGGAGGCTTGAGGTAACACCGTGCCTAGATGGCCGGACATGACACCACTAGTGGGCGGCGTGCGATGGTTACCCGGACGCGGGTTAACGATGATGGTATTTGTGATATGCATAATATGTGTTTTCTTTAAAGGGTTAAGCAGGTTATACCTTTACCTCATATTTCATGATTCCTTTACTGTGTTAGTAGTATTCATGCCTTACATACTCAGTACATTTATGGTACTAACATCCTTTCATTTTGGACGCTGTGTTCATGCCCACAGGTAGACAGGGAGACGGTGCAAATCCATAGGAGCTTATCAGTGGATTCACAGGAGCACTCCACTAATTCGGAGGTGCTACTTATGATCATATTCTTTTGTGTATATATTTGGGCACAACGGGGTCTTGTCCCGTCCTTATGTCTAGTACTCTAGTAGAGGCTCGTAAATACGTACGTGTGGGTAGCTGATGTCCCAAAATAAGCACATTGTACTCTTGTATATCATTTTTGCAGCCGTGAGGGCTTATGTATATAGACTTGTGTTGCTTTGGAGACTATATATGTTCAGGTTGAGTATGATGATTAGCCTAATGTGAGGTGCTCGGTAGTCAGCTCCGGGTACCCGTCATGGCCCCCTAGTCAGGTCGTGACAGTTAGGACACTTAACCTAGGAAGAAAATGGCTCTCTAGACCTTCAAGTCACCTCTAAGAGTGCTTAAACAAGTTTAGAAGTTATGGGAAATGTCTAAGGGTTTTAGAAAGTTTTTAAAATCAGAAAACTGCCCGTCAGTTCGGCCAGCGCTCCAGCGGTTCGGCCAGTGCTCCTGCGGTTCGGCCGTGCTTTCACGCGCGCGTCGTGCGCGCACGGTTACACCAGATTTTTCTGGTGTCTTCCAAACTTGAGCTTGACCCTCAGAACCATCTCGAAACCTCTCGGACACAAACCAAATATGCAGATATCCATAAAAACAGGCTACGAATGCCCTCACAGCCTTAGAATTCCCATCGGAGGTCTCGTTGACCGAGTCATCCCCGATACCTCAAAACTAACTTTCCAACCCAGGTCCCAAAATTCACTCGAGTGGTTTCTAAACAACCATCCGAACCTCTCGAAATTGATGAATTTTTGAAAAAGGTCCGTTTACTCAAAAGTCAACTTTGAGTCAACTCATTTTTGGTTGAAACCCCAATTTTTCTAGAAAATATTCTAAAGCTCACCACGATGCCTAAGAAGCCATGACAACTATCTTCTCAGGTCAAAATAGTTCTAACGAGACTCAGGAACGGGTCAACGAGGGAAAAAATGGAATAATCACGGTAATGACAAAACGGGTCGTTGCACAGGGTATCACTAGTTGAAGATTCAGGCAAAAGATGTTCCTAAGGCAACTTTCAGGACCAGGTATAGACACTATGAGTTCTTGATTATGTCTTTTGGGCTTATGAATGCCCCAGCTGTGTTCATGGATTTGATGAACAGTGTGTTTAAGCCCTTTTTAGACTTTTTCATAATAGTGTTCATTGATGATATCCTGGTGTATTCTAGAAGTAAGGAGGAGCATGAGAAACATTTGAGGGTTGCTTTTGGGGTATTGCAGGAGAAGAGGTTGTATGCTAAATTATCCAAGTGTGAATCTGGTTGTCTTCTGTGTCTTTCTTGAAGCATGTACTTTCGAAGGAAGGTATTATGGTGGATCCGCAGAAACTTTTGACAGTCAGAGAGTGGGCTAAGCCCACATCAGTGATCGAAATTCGTAATTTCGTGGGTCTACCTAGCTATTATCATCGGTTTATGAAGAGGTTCGCCTTTATTGCTTTTCATTTGACCTGTTTAACTCAGAAAGAGGTACCGTTCAGTGGTCCGATGAATGTGAAGAGAGCTTTCAAAAGCTCAAGATATTATTAACTACAGCGCCTATTCTAGTATTGCCCGTGGAGGGAAAGAATTTTGTTGTTTATTGTGATGCTTCACGTTCTAGTTTGGGTGCTGTTTTGATGCAGGAAAAGAAGGTGATTGCTTATGCTTCTCGGCAGTTGAAAGTGTATGAGAAGAACTATCCTACTCATGACGTAAAACTGGCAGCAGTGGTGTTCGCGCTAAAAATTTGGAGGCACTATTTGTATGGTGTCCATTGTGACGTGTACACTGATCAGTGCAGTTTGCGACATGTGTTCACTCAGAGGGATCTGAACTCTAGGCAGCGGAGATTGATGGAACTGCTGAAATATTATGACATCACCATTCTGTATCATTCTGGTAAAGCAAATGTGGTAGCTGATGCATTGAGCAGGAAGTCGGCTAGTATGGGAAGTCTAGCTCGTTTGATCTCTTTGGAGTGTTCGCTAGCTAGAGAGGTTCACACTCTGGCTAACAGTTTTATGAGGCTGGATATTTCTAACGCGGGCAGGGTATTGGCTTGTGTTGAGGCTCGGTCATCATTTCTGGAGCAGATTAAGGCTAAGCAGTTTAAGGATGCTAAGCTGTGTAAAATTCATGACAAGGTGTTGCGTGGTGAGGCCAAGGAGGCCGTGATTGACGAAGAGGGGGTGTTACGGATTAAGAGGAGAGTTTGCATGCCATGTGTGTGTTACACCTCTCGTTTTTGTCGTAGAAGAACCTATGGTTTACTAGTCGGGTATGCCTTTGGAATAGAGACCCGAGCTCGAGTTTGGAAGTATAAAGTGTCTTGCCCCGTGTACAAGGGTACCAGCAGGTATTTCTGGTAATTTACAGGATTAGAAGTTGAACGAATCGAATCGACGCGATCTGATCTGAACCTGAGGAAATCTGCAGACACCAGTCATTGTCGATGGGTCGTCGACATGGTCGACGGACCGTCGATGTGTGGCGTCGACAGGGTTCAGCAGCCTTGCATCTGCAGGCGCAAGTCGACGGACCGTCGACACGTCGACGGGTCGTCGACCCGCACCGCTGCAGCCTTTTTAATTTCGAGTATTAATATGTGGTTTACGCCTTATTTCTCATTTTCCTCCATTCCAAGTAAGAGAAAACCCTAATATTTTCTCTCCCAATATTTCCTATCATATTAGTGAAGATTTGGCAAGATCCGAACCCCCGTAAACCCAAGCTTGTAAAGAAGAAGGTTGATTCTAGGGTTTCTTTAAGGTTGTGAAGTTTAGGAAGTTGGAGTTGAAGTGATCTTTGGAATCTTAGACCCCTCAAGGTATGTAAATGATTTCTACCCTTGTACTTGAGTTTGTTATCAAGAGTTTTAGTGATTTTAAGTAGAAAAAGGATACTTATGGAAGTGGTAAGTTGATGAAGGGTATTATAGTGACTCGGGGCTATTTTAAGCGATGATTGGAAATTGATTTGAGTATATTATGATATATATGTGTTGTCATTGCTGTTGTGGGTATTGTAGTTGGTGTTGGATCGAATGAGAAGTTGAAGAGTTGTAAGCCTACAAGGGAAATTAGTGTCTATAATTCGTTAAGCTCTATGTGTATTTGAGGATGCTTAGTAAGTGAGGTAAATAGTCTAATTAAGGCCTATGTTATCTTAATTGTAGACTTGCAAGTTCGAGAAGTAGAGGTTGGACGATTAGGTATGCTTCAAGGTATGTAAAGCTATCCTTTCCTTCTTTTGGCATGATCTTACGATATGAACCAACAAACGAGTAAGCGAGCTTCCATATTACTCCACTCTTAGAAGCACTACGAGTATTTCAGTGTTTGATGTTCTTATGCCCCGTCTATGATTGTTCCTTCTGTTCATGGGTCTTGATATTTCTTATATTGATGATGTTAGCTCAAAGAATGTTCATTGGAGATAGTACGACCTCATGTCACTCCAAGAGTTCTATGTATTCACTTTATTTATGCATTGCATCCATATTCATATGCACATTAACCTGTGACCAGAAGGCATTATATATGCAATATTATTATATGATATATGGATCGGGCCGTACGTTCCTCGACAATATTATTATATGATATATGGATTGGGCCGTACGTTCCTCGGCATTACTATTATATGATATATGGATCGGGTTGAACGTTTCTCAGCACTATGACCTATATTTATGTATATGAGCATGATTATCATTGAGAGCATGCATATTGTGCGCCCACGTAGGCATAGTCTGTTATACAGGTTTATGCAGATACTAGTTCATACAAATTTATGCAGACAGTTACTTCAGCTTATGAGTTCAGATTCTATTCATGCTTCTTACATGTACATGATTGTTCTTATGCCTTTCATACTCAGTACATTAGCCGTACTGACTCCCCGTTGTCGGGGAGCTGCGTTCATGCCCGCAGGTTCAGGTAGATCGCCAGGTGGTCCAGCTTAGTATGACTTACATCCGGCGGTGGTCGTGCGCTCCACCGATCCGAAATTCAGCCTTTATTTTGGTATGCTAGCCTTTTGGATGTACACGCATATGGGTATGACGGGGCCTGTCCCATCCTTTCTACGGCTTTTTCATTCCGGTGAGGCACGTAGACGGTTGTATGTATTAGTCGGATATGATGTAGCCTTGTCGGCTCCCATTCTTTTGTGTACAGTATATGTAGCGGCCTAGCTGGCTTGCACTATTTTTTAGTATGTATGTGTATATACAGATTGTATTGAGTTTTGATGTTTCCCTTTCATGAGATAAGTTTATGCCATTTATGGACCCTTGATGTTCAGTATGGTTCAGATACGTGTTTAGAGGTGTTTGGTCGCTAGAGGTGAGACACTCGCCACGATTCATCGGTTTGGGTCGTGACAGTGTGGGTGATTTGATTAAGACTATTGAAAATGAGAACAGACTCGCGATTTTAAAGTATTCCCATTAAATCCTAGTGCTACTAAGATGTACCGTGATCTGAGACAACACTACTGGTGGACTAGGATGAAGAGAGATATAGTGGAGTTTGTTGCTCAGTATTTGAACTGCCAATAGGTGAAGTATGAGCATCAGAAACCTGGGGGTACATTTTAGAGGATGTCCATTCCTGAGTGAAAATGGGAAAGAATAGAAATGGATTTCGTGGTTAGTCTTCCAAAGGCGTTAGGGAAGTTTGATTCTATCTGGGTTATTGTTGACAAGTTGACTAAGTCTGCGCACTTTATTCCGGTGCGAATAACTTATGACACGGAGAAATTAGCTAAGATCTACATTCGTGAGGTGGTGAGGCTCAAAGGTTCCTATCTCCATTGTGTCCGATAGGCGCACAAATTTCACATCTCGATTTTAGGAGCATTTGCATAAGGAATTGGGTACTAGGTTGGACCTTAGTACAACTTTCCACCCTCAGACTGACGGGCAGTCTAAGTGGACTATTCAGGTTCTTGAAGATATGCTTCGGGCTTGTGTGATAGACTTTGGTAGTCATTGGGATCAGTTTTTACCTTTGGCAGAGTTTACATATAATAATAGCTACCATTCGAGCATTGACATGGCTCTGTTTGAGGCGTTTTATGGGAGGAGGTGTAGGTCTCCTATTTGGTAGTTTGATGCATTTGAGGTGAGACCTTGGAGTAGGGATCTTCTGAGAGAGTCCTTAGAGAAGGTGAAGGTGATTCAAGCTAAGCTTCTGGCAGCA
>NW_026720401.1:0-9667 GCF_029784015.1 Lycium ferocissimum
CGGGCCCCCCTCCCCCGTTGGGGGTCCCTCCCCCCCTTTTTCGCCGTTTTCCCTTTTGGGTCCCCGGCCTTTCTTTTCAGCTTTTTGAAATAATCACCGGGGAAAAAAGTCCATATCTCCTCTTCGACGATCTTATGAAAAAAAGAAGGTTTATTCCTAAAATCCCCCAAACCCTCCTTTTATAAGGGGGGAAACAACCCCCCTAAAAAAACCAAATGGACACCTGTAGACCCCCCTGGACGCCAACCCACTTTTTCCCCCCAGGGAGGGTAAATGGGGCCCTTAAACCCCCCGCCTCTTTTACTTTCGATTAAATCAGGTGGACCCATAGCTTACCCCCAAATTTTAAAATCAATAATGCTAAACTCATTAACCCCTTTATACCATCTTTAAAAAACTATGCCCAATATCAAAATAAAACCCCAAAAATAAATACAAAATATAACCGAAAGGTTTTAAGAATCAACCTACCCGTTAATAGCCTCAAGAAGATGGTAACATCATATAGGTGGGACAGGACCCTGTTATACCCATGTATGTACATAAAAGAATAATACCAAAAGTTGTAGCTACGGATAAAATGGAGCTCCTCTAAGTAGTCCCTGAATAAGAAAGCTACGGATCATGCACTGTCTCACAGCCACACACGGGCATGACGCGGCGTCCGCGAAACAAAAGGACGCCAGTACGAATATTGTTACTGAGTATGTAAAGCATAATCAACATCATAATAGGAACATAAGAGACAGCATAAGAAACAACATAAGATGGGAGAATCGGGAGATAGTAACGCCATCATCATCAGTACTTACTTGTTTTTCACAGGGACCTTCCATTTCTAATACGTGTCCGCGTACATACATACAAACATATACATATATCTATATCCGTATCTATATTCTTATCCGTAGTCATATACATATTCATATCCATAGCATACCTGACCATGAAGGTTCGGTGGTTTCACATACCCGGCTTATGACAAAGCTCGGTGATTATACATACCTGGCCCTACATAGGCTCAGTGATATCCGTACCTAACTGCAGTGGTGTGTGCGGAATAGATATCATACCCGGCCATGTAAGCTCGATGTTGCATAATAGTCATACATACTTAGACACGTATACTTAAGAGCCCATAAGTATCATCTACATCATTACCATTATCGTTTTTGGTTACGTCTATCCTTGAAGGATCATCTATCATATAAAGGATGCAATGGAATCATGGAAGTATCGAGGATCATGAGCTTTAGTAGCTTTAGAGACAGAATCATTTGGAGGACATTATAAAACTCATGAAGGGATGTATATATAGCTAAGGAACCATGCCTTATTGAAAGAAGGGTTAGCCTTACATACCTTTTTGTCTTCTTAGCTATCTAATGTTCACCGTTGAAGCTTAAACAATCTACATTTAGAAGGATTCATACCATGGTTAAGCCTTAATGATACTTTTAAATTCAAACTAGAATAATTCATAGTCTAACGAAAATTGGGCGGCATTTCCCCTATTTTGTCAGAAACTTGCAATCCGTCACAAAACAACTCCAACAACCATAATAACATCCATAATACACTTCAATATCCAATCAAGCAATCATATTACCCTAAGCCTTCAATATTCACCCCCATGTTCAACTCATACTAGCAACTTCATACCAGTTATATCCCGTATTTTTAAACATCGGGACATTCTAAAGCAAATTGCGACAAGTTAAGGACAAGACTATTTTGGGATACGGCGAGAGACTTTTAACCTCCGATTTTGTTTTAATGCACAAGTTGCCTATAAATTTTATTTGGTATAGACATATTAATGGAGATTAGGGATTAATTAACCATGATTAGATTATTAAAGTGGGATTAAGACTTAATTATTTCATTAACCAAGTCAAAGTTGGCCGTGTGGGTCCCATCCATGGCTTGGCCACATTTGATTGGCTCAAGCCATGAGTGGGACATGTGTCCAAAACCTAGGCACCATATAAAAGAAAATTTGGTGACCAAGCACATTTTCATCTTCCTGAAACAAGAGAAGTTAGAGAGAGAGAGAGAGACCTCTCGGCTATGGGTAATGAGAATAACCTTGCAAAAACCTTGATCAAATTTAATTTTCTTCAAGAAATTCAACTACTTAGAAGGTTTATATTAACGTGGAGTTGATTTTAGAGCAACAAGAACAAGAATAAATTCAAGGCACAAGTTGGAGCAAAGTTGAAAAGCCAAGTATTAAAGGTAAGGTTTAATCTCCTTTTGCATGTGTTGTGGATGGTTTGAATGTGTTATAGTATGTAGAAATGAATAGAAATCATGGAATTATGTATGTAGATGTTGAGGCCGTATAGGGAAATTTGTTTGTGTAGGGAAATGGTGAATTGATTTACTTGATATTTTGGTTGTTGTTGTTATGGATTTTGTGATGAAAATAAAAGTAGTTGATGGTTCAAATTGGAGTTGAAATCGTTGTGGTACATTTGTAGAATATAGTATGTTGTTAATATAGTTTCTTATGTTTATATGGATAATACGCCAACGTATGGATTGTTGGTATAGTTCATGAATTGAAAGGAAAGAATGTGTTGTTGTTGTTCTTGTTGAGTTGGACGATTGCGGGTTGTAGCGTATGTTGAATGGAGTTGTTTTGAATATTGTGCGGGTTGTCCAAAGTGTCCTCGAGTCTTGTTTGAATAGTCTCGGGTTAGCACTTGAACGCATGATCATTGGTGTTGGCTTGATTGTATGTGGTTGATTTGAATGTAAAGGAAATGTCGTCAAATTATTTAGAAAGGAGTTACTAACGTTAGAATGCGTTTTGAATTCCTCGTAGCCTAATCGTAGTTCTTGATATCTTAATATAGGTTAGAGTACTATTGGGCAGCGTATACGCGTGTGTTGTGAGTAAACGCTAAAGGTATGTAAAGCTTACCCTATCTTTCTTTTGGCATGTCCTACATGTAAGTATGATATGATATGAGCTTTGGGGAAATTCTATTCGCAAATTCCGAGTATGATTTATGATTCTTATTCACTTCTTGATGTTAAAACTCTCGGGATGATCGAGCTATTACCCTCAAGTCTTTTATATGATTGAATAGTAAATGATGCATAAAAGTTCCTTTTGTTTCTAAAGGATTCTATAATGAATAATGTCTATAACTTTTATAAGGCGGCTACGATGAACTTAATACGTGTCTATGATTTACGAGGCATTATTGATATAGTTTGTAATGATATTCTGAAAGTGCGAGTGTGACTATTATCTTGTTGCTCGGGCTGATTAGTCTATTTATCTATTGAGTCTCGAAAAGATGATATGGTTACTCACTACTACTGCTTTCGTGCATCTTTGTCACGTCTTTCAACGAGTCCGGGCGGGACATGTTCTCGTGCAGTTTCTTGCATTATCCGAGTTCCTCACTAGAGGGCCGGGACACGTTGTATGTATATGTATATGATGATATGATGACATGATGATATGATGATACGGGAATGATGGCCAGGATGGCATATGATGACTTTATTCACCGAGTCCCTCACTAGAGGGCCGGGACACATTATATGCACATGTATATGATGCTTTATTTACCGAGTCCCTCACTAGAGGGCCGGGACACGTTATATATGCATATGTACAGGATGATTATCTAGTTATGTCATTAAGCCCTATAACGGGCTGGGCATGATATTGACATGTATGATTTATGTTCAAAGGTAAGCCTTGCGGTTTTCTGGCTATTGTACTAGTTTCCTATACTCCTTATTTCAGTATGATCCTCTTTACTGTATTTCATGCTTTACGTCACACCCTAATTTTCGATAGGGCATGATGGGCACCCGACCCTTACCTAGGGCCGAGCGAACCCGCTGACTTTTGTAATACTCATAATCATACTGGGCCCGCAAAACATGACATAAGTACATAATGAAAATTTTTCGGAAAACAAACATGCTTTTCATCTTTTTCAAATCAAATAAAGTCTGCAATCGTATGAAATCTGTAATATAATGTACAACAATACATCGGCTTATATAGCCGCTTGCAAAACAAATATGACATATCATACACTAATTTTGTAGCAAAAGTCTCTAACATAACTCCAGATATCATAACATAAGCACCCTGACTCGGCAGCACTCCGGGAGGAAGTGGAGCTCGCCAATCCAGCTGGACATCTTCTACTCATCTGTATATACCTGCGCGGCATGAAACGCAGCCCCCGAAGAAAGGGGTCGATGCGGAATATGTGCGAGTATGTAAAGCATGGCATACGAACGACGAGGTCATACCGAAGTAAGGAGTACGAAAGTGAGCATAATAGCGAATATCAAAGTGCTTGCATACGAAACACAAATCTTACATCAGAGGTACAAAAGTCAAATATAATAATCAGAATGCCAAATGCTTACTCCTGAAATACAAATCATGCATATCAATGCCATGTATCGTATCCGGCCCATAATGGGACTGAGTGACATAAGTAAATGATCACCATATACATACCGTAACACATCATAACATCATAACTTATCATCTGAGATGACATTAACCGATGTGGGATTCGCCTAAACCAATGTGGATTTGCCTAAACCAATGTGGGATTTGCCTAAACCCCGGTGTGGGATTTGCCTAAACCAATGTGGGATTTGCCTAAACCAATGTGGAATTTGCCTCGCATTGGGTTTGCCCCGCCGACGCCAACCAGGATCATACTCCGGAATCCATATATAACATATAACGTGTCCGCCCTCCGGTGAGGGACTCGGTAAATAAGATCATCATATCATCATATATCATATCATATGTCATCATGTCACCATACGTCATATCATATATCACATGCGGTCCGTAATGGGACCCGGCGGACAGAACGTGGTCGCCACTCCATCTTTGGCGCCACAACACATCATACTTCTGAATATTGTATATCTCCAAACACATCATACTCCGTATCACATCATACTTCAGAAAACACATCATACTTCGAAAAACACATCATACTTCGGAATATAGCATAGTGCGCACGATAACATACAGGCCCGGGACTCGGCGAAAGAGGTAATAACAGAATGCACGAGCAGAATCGTGAGTAACCATATGCATATAAAACATCATTACAGACTCAACAGAATGATCAAAACGAACCCTTATTTAAAACCCAAACAATAGTCAAATCAAGTTTCCTCCGAATGTCACTCGGGAACAGATCAAATAGGACTTCAGAAATCATAGTTACGTATCAAAATCGTATGCCTAAAAACCCTCATTTCAAACTCGACAGATAAATAAGTAATCATACTCGGGGGTCGGAATCATAACCACACTAAGTTCTTTCAAGAATAGGTCGTTAGAACCGAACATAGAAAAGTCGCGGGACCCACGGACGAGCGTCAACCAAATCCGGGCCCGCCTATGAAAGTTTGGGGATATTATTCGTTATAGAAACTTCTACGAACGTTTCATAGAAATTCGAGACCATACATGAAAGTTACGGGCGTTCGTAGTTACAGAACTCTTTTAAAAACAAAACTTTTTATGCAACATTTGAAAACCAATCATACAAAGACATACGGACCATAGCTTGACCATACCAAGGATGCCAACATCAAGAAGCAAATAGGACTCGTAGACATGCTCGGATCATCAGAGTAGAGTTACCTCGAGACTCGTGTCATAGCTTACTTACACTAAGACATGCCAAAAGAAAGAAAGGTGAGCTTTACATACCTTGTCCGCTTCCTAAGCTAATCCGAATTCAAGTCTCGACTTCTCAAAATCTACAATAGCATCATTTGACACCGAACATTAATCATAAGCGCTTAAAAATCCAATTCTAAGTTAGCATTTCATTTACAGAAATTTGGGCAGCATTTCCCCTATAAAGTCAACAACCCCGAGAATTCAACTCGGCCAAATCTTCAACAACAATACCAACAATTAATTCAAAATGCATTCTAACGTCAATAACTCATTTCTACAAAATTCGACAACATTTCCATTTACGTTCAAATTAGCCACTTACAATCAAACCAACACTAATGCACACATATTCAAGTACTAATCCGAAACCATTCAAACAAGATTCAAGAACACTTCAACCAATCTACACAACATTCCACACGGCCCAACCAACTTGCAACCTTACCGAAACCCTCCAATTTCCATAGGAACAACAACAACACATGTTTTCTTCCAAATTCATAAACTACATCAATAATCCGCATTTTAACAACATCATTCTAATAAATTCCATAAACCATATTAAAATCAAATTATCTTCTCTAACAACTTACACACGACTCCAACTTCCATTTAAATCATTAAACCATCATTTTCATTATGGAATCCTTATCAACAACAACCAAACTATTAAATAAAACTTAGTTCATCACTCAACATAACCAACACCTACACAAACTTCACTTCGACATACCATATTTCATGAATTTCCACACACCACAACACACATAAACCATCCATAACATATGAAAAGAGGATTAAAACTTACCTTCTTCACTTAGTTCTTCAACATTTTCTTGTTCCCATGCTTCTCTAATTCCAAATGAAATTATATTCGTGACTATGTGTTGCCGGGCTTCGATTAGTACTTCGTAGCTTGAAATTTCACTCAAAATCCTCAATTTTAGGTGGCATGAGAGGCCCTTTTTATGGCTGAATTTTACCGGAAATATTGGGAACTTTTGTGCTGAAAAAAATGAGATTTTTGTCCCTTAAAACGGAATGCTGAAGTCGGTTTTACTGTAGCGATCTTGTCGTATGCGTAGGGGCGGTACCGCGGGAATCTTGTTTCTGCGTCGACAGTTCAGTTTGTAACGTCTATAATTCTCTACTCCGATGTCCTATCAATGAACGGTTTGTTGCATTACAAACTAGACTCGACGAACTTCATTTTAGGATTTTGAAACACCTTAAAACTCCACATATACTATGAGATATGCGCCTCGAAAGTTGACTAAAATCCGTCCCGCGTTTCTCAAATTTTCGTCGAACTTATTTTCTTCAATTTGCGCAATCCCGAAATATTCCGAAATTCTCCATACATGATATTTATCACTTATTACACTAATAATGGCCATGTTCCCGTGTTTCAAAATATTCTTTCCCGATTACGACTTATGAGATCGTAATTCACCCTTTTTCTTCGTTGTTACGTACTCTCCATGGCTTGTGCCTTTCAAAACATCCCATTACTACGATGAGGTACATGTCAAACTCATGCTATGAAAACGCGGGGTATAACACTTTACATGCTCGGTACATATTCCGTGCGCCCCCCTTTCTTCGGGGTGCGTTTCATGCTGCGGTACGGACGCTCGTTTTGGTGATCCGCCAGCTTAGGATACCTATTCTGCTGTATTGGAGTGCTCCCTTGCCCCGGAGCCTAACTTTTTGGTACAGATTCTCCTGTTGTATATACGTGTTTATCCACGGGTACGGCGGGGCCCTGTCCTGTCATACTGTTGTTACTCTTAGAGGTCTGTAGACATATGTGTGGGTTTGTATATAGTCATTGTTCGATTACGTACGTATGATATATGTTTTGGGACGTTCCCATTCGTAGTGGCGACCTTGTCGGCTTGCGTATATATGTATATATACTTTGGGATGTCGTATGTAGTGGCCGGCCTTGTCGGCTTGCGTATATGTTTAGTTGGGGTGTACCCACGTGTTGTGATAGCCTTGCCAGGGCTTATGTACAATGTTATACGATTTGGTAGTTGTGACTCCACAGGAGACAGGTTGTTTTGATATATATATACATATGCGACAGTTTTGAGACGACATCTTGCAGAGGAGCATGGGCGGACGGCCGGTGCCCGGATCAGGGGGTGGCTCCACCGCCGCTCCGAGGTTCCGGCCCGAGCCTCCCGGCTCCTCGGCCGGGGCGGAGGATAGAGCTATGAGAGATGTCGTTTAGTTGCTGACCAAGTTAGCGGCAGGGCAGGCTCGCAGGCATGGATTTGGGGCTGACTATGCGGATAGACATGACAGTTTGAGGGCCCGTGATTTCTTGACTTATAATCCCCCAGAGTTCTACGGGTCAAAGCCCGCGGAGGATCCACAGGAGTTTATTCGGCAGATGCAGCGTACATTGAGGATAATTAGAGCTTCCTAGGCCGAGTACGTGAGTTAGCTTCGTATCGGTTGCGTGATGTAGGTTTGTTAATTGGTATGAGTCTTGGGAGTTGTCTGGGGGCGAGGATGCTCCTCGCCGGTATGGGATGAGTTCGTGGAGGCCTTTACGGGCCATTTACGCCTCAGAGTTGAGACGAGCCAGAGTTAATAGATTCTTGCATTTGAGGCAGAATGGCAGGAGTGTTCGAGATTATAGTCTTGAGTTTGATTCGTTGGCTAGGAATGCGCCCACTATTGTAGCTGATATGGCTGATAGGGTGCATTATTATGTGAGGGGGCTGGATCATTATTTGGTTGATAGCTGTATGGTAATGGCTTCCTAGCCAGGGATAGATATTGCTCGGGTGCAGGCGTATGCACAGGGGATGGAAGATCGACAGAGAGGGCGTCGGCCCGACAGAGATCATGACGAGGGCCGGCCAAGAGGGCTAGATCGGCCCGGTTATTTGGAGAGTTTCGAGGCAGACAGCCTCAGCAGCAGCATAGCAGATATCCTCCCCAGCCAGCACAGAGTGTACCTCCACAGTTCCCGGGTAGGAGATTTGATAGCACAGGGGTCGGGAGGCGATCGGAGCTCCGGGGCTCGAGTTCACGGATGTCCGGGGACCGAGGTCGGGCGAGGCCATCTATGCCTCAGTGCTCTCGATGCGGTAGGCGCCATCCGGGGGAATGTAGGGAAAGTTTGGAATAAGGGTTATATGATAACGGAAAAGAACTTATTCTTTCCGTTATATCCCGTATTTTTAAACATCGGGACATTCTAAAGAAAATTGCGACAAGTTAAGGACAAGACTGTTTTGGGATACGAGGCAGAGACTTTTAACCTCCGATTTTGTTTTAATGCACAAGTTGCCTATAAATTTTATTTGGTATAGAAATATTAATGGATATTAGGGATTAATTAACCATGATTAGATTATTAAAGTGGGATTAAGACTTAATTATTTCATTAACCAAGTCAAAGTTGGCCGTGTGGGTCCCACCCATCACTTGGCCACATTTGATTGGCTCAAGCCATGAGTGGGACATGTGTCCAACACCTAGGCACCATATAAAAGGAAATTTGATGACCAAGCACACCATTTTCATCTTCACAAAACAAGAGAAGTTAGAGAGAGAGAGACCTCTCGGCCATGTGGCCAGAGAATAAACTTGCAAAAACCTTGATCAAATTCAATTTTCTTCAAGAAATTCAACTCCTTAGAAGGTTTATATTAACGTGGAGTTGATTTTAGAGCAACAAGTACAAGAATAAATTCAAGGCACAAGTTGGAGCCAAGTTGGAAAGCCAAGTATTAAAGGTAAGGTTTAATCTCTTTTTGCATGTGTTGTGGATGGTTTGAATGTGTTATAGTATGTAAAAATGAATCGAAATCATGGAATTATGTATGTAGATGTTGAGACCGTGTAGGGGCTGTTTGTGTATGGAAATGGTGAATTGATTAACTTGATATTTTGGTTGTTGTTGTTATGGATTTTGTGATGAAAATGAAAGTAGTTGATGGTTCC
>NW_026720402.1:0-16070 GCF_029784015.1 Lycium ferocissimum
GGTAAGTTTAAAATGGCCCTCTTGGTCATTTTTTTCATCATTTACCAACTCTAGAGCATTCTACAACATAGATACATGTTCCTACAAGTCCATATGCAAATTTTGGTCATAAAGTGTTAAAGTTAGCCATTAACGAGGCTCGGGAAGCGTATAGGGTTTTATAGTTCTTGTTCTAAACATCAAATCTTGATGGGATGAAGGAATCTATCTAAGATAAATAAGATTTCAAGCCCTTACAACCTTGATTAAGGTAAGGATATTCTTTACTATTGATATTATGAATCGTATTATAGAGATTTAGTTCTTTAAAGCTTCGCAAAGTCGATTGATTGGTTGAGAAATTGGGTAAACATCGTGTGGGATGTTTTATTGAGTATATTAGTATGGATGATGATGTTATTGATATTAGTGTTTCTATTATTATTGTTTTTTTGTATTGTGATTTCGGGCTAGGGATATAAACAGAGGTGATGTTGCTCGAATTTTGACAGATTCTAAGAGAATTTAATTTGAAGGCTTAAGACAAGCATATGACGATGAGCCTAACAATAGTATGAATAGTTTTATATATGGATTACGAGACTACGAATGATCTTATGTAGATTGCAAGAAAGGAAGTAGGTTGGAAAGTCGAGAAGTAAGCTTCAGGTATGTTAAGGTTGTTCCTTCTTTTCTTGGCATGATTCCATATATGGCAAGAGTGTAATGAACCTTATGACTAGAGATTTATCAAAGTAGAGCTTATCATATTGTTATGTAGCTTCCGAGTGTTGTGTTAATCTTTCTGAGGGGCCATATCCCCTCCCTATGTCCTTGAGTTCATAGAGAGACAGAAGAGATATGTCAAAGTATCGGTATCTTTTAGCACATGCATGATATACATATATTTTCTTTAGCCTGACCACTTGGTCAGTGAGACAGATATGCCTGGCCTACGGGTCAGTGCGAAATTTTATTTAGCCTGGCCACTTGGTCAGTGAGACATTTTTATTTTGCCTGGCCGACGGGTCAGTGAGACATTTTATGGCGAGCTCCGGCCACTGGTCGGTGAGACGATGCGTGCCCCTCGGCCTACGGGTCGGCCGAGACATTTTATTTAGGCCTCGACCACTTGGCCGGCGGAGACAGGGCAGTGTCGGCCAACGGGTCGTGGAGACATTTTATTTAGCCCGGCCACTTGGTTATGAGACAGATATGCCTACGGGTCGGCCGAGACATTTTATTTAGCTTGGCCACTTGGTCAGTGAGACATTATTATTTTGCCTGGCCAACGGATCAGTGAGATTTTACATTTGCCTGACCACTTGGTCAGTGAGATATATGACACGAAGGTATTGCATTTCTTTTGAGACAGATCAGAGGGAGATCCTGTGAATTCTTTGGACTCGCATTGTATTGTTTTTAGTTTAGTTTCAATTATCGTTTGCCTTACATACTCGGTACATTGTTTCGTACTGACATTTGTTTGCTTGCGGACGCTGCGTTCACGCCGCAGTGTTCGGTGTAGCCGACAGGCGATCTAGCTCGGAGATCTTCCACACGGCTACGGTACGGTGCGCTCCACTTAGTTCGGAGTCGTTACCCCTTTTGGTATGCTATTTGCCGTGTATATACGGGTATGACGGGGCCTTGTCCTATCCTTTTCTACCGGCTCGTGCTCCATAGAGGTACAGAGACAGCTTGTATATAGTTGGGATGTTATGTCGCCTTATCGGCTCTTACTTTTGTTGTACAGTATACGTAGCGGCCTAGTCGGCTTACATCGTTATCCCCATGCACGTGCCGTGTATATATATCGGTTGTGAGTTCTTGATGTAGAGTCTATTGTGTTAATCTTACGGTGAGTTAGTATAGCTCAGTTATAAGCGTATATGGGCCACCCCGTTGCTCGGTGAGTTCAGCGCGAGCCAGGGTGCTTGGTCGGTAGAGGTCGGGCATTTGTCATGACTCATCGGCTTGGGTCGTGACAGATGGAACATCACGTCTCGCAGCATAACCGCCAGGTGACACTCGCGAAGTCCATGTTCCACTCGTCCCAGCAACAACCTTAGAGACGAGTACTCTCTCGATCCTGACAAAAGACCTCGCGCATCGATCACTCATTCATTCCCGGCAGGAGATCTCAAGCAACGTACACTCATTTCGTTCCGGTAAATGACCTCGGATCACAGACTCTCATCTCTCTTTATGCTCCGGCAAAGACCTGAGTCGCACCCTCTCACTTACCATCATCGCACCATAATAATGCAATATCAATGTATCACAGAAATGAGTATGAATATGATGCAATGTAATATCAACAACCAATGCAATCCCAAATAGTACCACACATGGCACACCATTAATATCAATAATAAGGCTACATAATAAGCCACAATGGAATCACAATTCTCATCTCAATTACAAATCAAGTAAAGTACAACAATATCATATTCATGATATATCACTAGTCACCAATACCCAAAGTCTCAACGTGTCAACGAGCCAATAAGTAAATAGATTAACATAAGTCAACAAAACACAATAGGGTGGCTAGCCCCCAAATCACACAACAAGGCCCAACCTAAGACAATATCCATCCCAAACTTTATATCCTAATGGTTTTCATGCATTCTCCAACAATATCATCTAGCGTACACCTCGCTAATGAAAGTATCACCATAAGTTCATCATAAATCTACAACTATATTAGTAATACATAATAACCGCTATTTCTTATACGTTATCAATCTAAAGTATCCATCCCAATCTCCGAAATCCTATACATGCATTCTCGATTTCATCTAACACTCGTATATAAAAGTCTAACCGGAGTCTACCAAGAGAGGGAAGCCATAACCTACCTCAAGGATGAATTGGTGCGCGAACATCCAATTGGACTCCATCTTCCATTTTGTAGGAAAATTATAGATCTGAGAGGTCTAGGAATGATGTATAAATTCAAGTGAGCAACAATTTAGGAATTTGGGGTCATTGGGGTAAAATCGTCATTTCTCAAATAATCATTCTAGATTCTCGATTATTGCTATTCCACCTCTTTTTATAGAAATAAAGGTTTAACTAAGTCAAACTTACCTTACTAATTCACATTCCTCATTATTAACACCTAACAAGTTAACCCATTTGAGAAATAGAAAGGATTTAGGCTTAGAACTAGTTATTAATCTAGGTCTTGTAATACATAAGCATATCTCGAGTCACTAAATACTCTAGGTCAACAATACCACTTTTATCCAATAGTCTCTTAAGAAATTTGAGAAAGAATCCTCATTTAATGCTTTGCCATAGCCATAAATGGTGTAAGAAGAAAGAGCGAATTAAAGGAAGACGAAATGAAGGATTTCAGGAGGATACCTTACCAATATTCAAGTCTCAAGAGGCTGAAATATCCTCAAGTGGCGGCTGTAACTTGGGGAAATGAAATATTAGGTCTAGTCCATAAACGGGGGCTTTAAATAGGTCAACCCTTTGGTCGTCTAATGCTTCAGCGGCATCAAGACCGCTTGGCGGTCTGATGAATCTTTCCCGCCTTCACTTCAGCAGGGCATGGGTCGCTGGGGCATTAATGCTATGGCGATCAGCCTACCGCTGGGGTAGTCTAACTGGGTCCAAGGGCCAAAATTTGATATTTTAATTCCTATTCGTACAATGGGTCCAGTTAGGCTAGATGTTCACCGTGGATACGTAACGAACCGAACAAGTCCAGGATGTCAAAGTTTCGAATCTTTCAGAATTATGGTAATGACTAAATGGGTCGTTACACATTCCAACAGTCGCCTTTATTCCTTTGGTTTATAATCGACCTTAGAGGTCTATAATAGTTCTTTTCACTAAATTATTATAGATTAAAGTGGTTTATTTTCAGTTTAGTTTATAATTGACCCAACACACTTAACTTTATTTCGACGGTTAGAAAAAAAATGCAGAAATCAAAAGAGGACAGAAGTGAAACAGAACACAAAAAATATGTATAGCAAACATAAATTTCATTTCATTACAACCCCCAACAAAAATAACAAAAATATCCAAAAGCTTTCGTATATGAAAGCCCAAAAGCTTGCAGGAGAATCCTCTCAAGCCCTTTCATGTACTCGCCCGTGCCCCTAAAAAGACCTTCATAGTCATTGCAGAGTAGTAGGTGGTCGGGTGATGGTTTTTGAAACCTTGAGTTCCTATTTACTCGTCCTTTGATTCTTCTGGCCATTGTTGATTTGAGAGATGAAGCTTTTTGAATTTGATTGGGGTTTGAGTATATTCGAAGGAAGCTTTTTAATATATAGACTGAAGGCGTCTTTATCGCAACTTTCTACAATAATTTTTTGTAACTATTCCCTGCTATCGAATGTTTTTCCATGATAAAATTGTTACGACCTGCTAGGTCGTTATAGGAGGGTGACTTAGAAAATTAGACATCCGTTGAGAATTTCGAGGCCACGGGTGAATCCGTAGCATGATTTTATGTGTTTTTGCATGTTTTGTTTGCATCTGTAGGGCCTTGGATTGGTGTGGGGATTTTTGGGTGAAAACTGGTGCAAAAATCGGAGGTACTGGTAGAAATGGACCACTGCAGCGGATGTGGTATTCTTTGCAGCGGGTATGTCGTAGCGGGTAGGGGGTTGCCACAGCGGGAAGGCAGGACTTCAATGAGGTCCGCCATAGCAGGAGCCTTCCCGCTATAGCGAGACTACTGTAGCAAGGCTTTGACCACTGCAGCGGTCGACGGGAGGCAGAATCCGTGATTTATATTCTTTATTTTGAACCCATTCCTCACATAATGCCAAAACAGTTTCCAAGAACTGCTGTAGCGAAAATTTAAGGCAAGGGTTAAAATGCACTTGAAAGGTAGGTCTCAATCCTTGACTGTATTAATCCCATCATCATGATAGATTCCATGAGTAGATAAAGGTCCATTAATGGTGAATGAAAAATTTAAATCCTAGAACTTAAGAAACCATGATTAATGAATGGGTTGTTGATTTTATTGTTATTTAATAATCTAGGAGTATATATTATTGCTTTCTAGGATGAGATCTTGTTCATTAATGGTGGAACTTGTTGATTGAGTTCCATAAAGGTTATAACTTTGGCATAAAAACTACTTGTAATAGGGTTGGAACACTTAGAAAACCCATGAATGGACATAATAAGATTATTAGGGTTGATATTGTGATGAAATAACACTTAGTGATAGTTCACCCATTTGAAAGGGGCAGAAGTAGTTGAGTTATCTTCCCCAAAGTGTTGTATAGTTTGAGTAGATAATTTGAATACTCATATAGCTCTATGTTTCTAGACTTCGAACGTTCGGAAGCTTTGCGAGAGGGTAAAGCTATCGCAGAGTGATTGCATTGTTATAGTTCTACATTGAGGTAGGTTACGATCTACTTGAGCTAGACTTTGATTAGTTGATTGTATGTGATACGAAATTGATAGGAGAAGCATGATTAGGGCTTCGGACATAAAGTGTGGTCAATAATTCCTACAATTTATATAAATTGATTAATTATATGAATAATTTATATAAAATGATAAAGAAGGAGTTCATATATACTCTTCTTGTTGACTTAGAGTAATCCCTTATTCATGATTGTTGATGAATTGATTTTTGAGTCTTGATATGACTTGTGATATGGTGACGTGTGCTTCCTGATATTGATTCTTGATTGTTCACATTCCTTATTGATTGTGGAAAGAAAATACATTGTGACGAATGATATATAAATATAAAAAGGCACGTTTAACGGCAGGGACGTGCTTTAAGTTAAAGGCTCGTTATTCGAGTTAAGATTTTAGGGACAGGGTACATGGACACCATGGGTCACAGTGTCATGGCTAATGGGTTAAACACACACATTTAGCATGTGTGTACGGATATGTGATGCTAGTGGATATAATTAGTGATTTACATTGTGTTTGGTGATTACGTGGGTTGAGTTACTCTTATTGATTTCTATTTGTGTGGATTTACCTTATTCTTGGTTGGTTGATATTTTGGTATTGATATTCATGTTAATAGTTCTTGAGGATTATGTGCTTGTTTGCCTATCTTTCTATTTTATCGATTTTATGATTGTATGCATGATACTAATCTTAGTCGGTCTATAGATATCTACCGGTACATAGTGTTTGTACCGATACTACCTTGCTTCATTCCTTTGAGTGTAGATTTTGATACGTAGACTTTCACAAGACCTCATATTTAGCGTGGAGGATAATTGACAAATGATTTGAGGGTGAGCTATTATCCCACGCTAGGCCGTCTGAAGATCTTTCCTATTTTAGATGTCTATTTCATTTTAGACATTTATGTTACTTTTATACAGTGGTTCTTTCTTAGACAGTTGTGTTAGAGTCCTTGTATGATGACTTTCGAATTTTGGGGTTATAATAGTTAGACTTCCGCATTTATTAATCAGGATTTATGGCATGAATTGTTCTTTTATTTTTAAATGAGTAATAATTGTTTAGCTTTGTTTATAAATTCTTGGATAGGTGTCTTGTATGTCGGTTCGCCCACTAATGGATGGGTGCCGGTAATCATTGGATGGACACGTGGATGCCGAAGAGGCCACAAAATTGCTGAAAGAGGTACACATAGGGACATGTGGACCTCAAATGAATGAATGAATTAGCAAGAAGTTCTTGATTTTATGTACAACGACCCCGTGTTATGTACTTAGAATATTAGACCTTCGTTGGGAAGGGCCATGTGAGTTGGATTATGTGTGTGCATGTTTTTTTGGTAGGGCCTTGGATTGGTGTTGGGAATTTTTGGTAAAAATCGATGTAAAAACCCGAGCTACTGGTCAAAATAGACCGCTGCACCAGGTGAGGGACCGTGAGCAGGGTCCATCATAAGCGGGGGGGTCGCTACGGGAAGCGGGATCGCCGCCGTGGGAACCCTTCCCGCCATAGCAAGACTGTGCGATGAGAGACCGCCATACGGGGTCAACGGGAGGCAGAATTTGTGATTTATAATCTTCATTCGGAACCCATTCCCCACATAACACCAAAACAGTTTTCAAGAACCGATGTGGAGAAAAAAACTAAGGCTAGGGCTAAAGTGCGCTTGAATGGTAAGTCTCAACGCTTGACTTTGTTAATTCCATCATCATGTTAGAATCCATAACTAGTTAAAGGTCCACCAATGGTGAATGAAAGGGTTAAAACCCTAGAACTTAAGAAAACCATTGATTAATGAATGGGTTGTTGATTTTATTGTTACTAAATCATCAAGGAGTATATACCATTGCTTTCTAGGATGAGAACTTGGCTATCAATGATGGAACATGTGGATTGAGACCTAGGATTCCATAAAAATGATGACTTTGGCATCAAAACTGCTTGTAATACGATTGGAACAACTAGAAAACCATGAACGGATAGTATATGATTATTGGGGTTGATATTATGATGAAATAACACTTGATGATAGTTCGCCCATTTGAAAAGAGTAGAAGTAGTTGGGTTCTTTTCCCCAAATTATTGTATTGTTGGAGTAGATGATTGAATACTCATATAACTCTATATTTCTAGACTTTGAAGGTTCTGAAGCTTTGTGAAAAGGGAAAGCTATTGCGGAGTGGTTGGATTGTTCCAGTTCTGCTTTGAGCTAGGTTACGGTCTACTTGAGTTAGACTTTGATTAGTTGCTTGTATGTGATACGAAATTTATAGGAGAACTATGATTAGGGCTTCGGACATAAAGTGTGTTTGACAATTCATACAATTTGATACAGATTGATTAATTACATGATGATTTGATATGAAATGATAAAGCATGAGTTCATATATACTCTTCTTGTTGACTTGGAGAATTTCCTTATTCATGTTATTGATTGTTGAGTCTTGATATGACTTGTAACATGGTGATACTTGTGTTCTCTGATATTGATTTACTGATTGTTCCCATTCCTTGTTTATTTGTGGAACGAAAATACATTGTGATCAGAAAGATATTATAAATATGAAAAGGCACATTTGATAGAGGGTGCGGATGTGGCCTAAGTTAAAGGCTCGTGATCCGAGGTAAGATTCCAGAGCGAGGGTACATGGACACCGTGGGACCCCTGCAGGTCATGGCTAATGGGTCAAACACTGCCATTTAGCATCTATGTACAGATATGTGACAGAGTTGAGATAATTTGTGATTTGTGATTGTGTTTGGTGATTACGTGGGTTGAATTACTCTTGTTGATTCCTATTTGTGTGGATTTACCTTATCCCTATGTTGGTTGATATTTCAGTGTTAGATGATTTCTATTGATAGTTCTTGAGATTATGTGTTGTTGTGCCTATCTGTCTATTTTATTGATTTGTAATTGTATGCATGATATTAATCTTAGTCAGCATATGATATCTACCAGTACATAGTGTTTGTACTGATGCTACCTTACTGTATTCTTTTGAGTGCAGATTGTGATCCAGAGACTTCTACGAGACCTCATATTTAGCTAAGGCTAGGTTTCGACAGATTCGAGGGTGAGCTACTCTCCATTCCAGTCCACCTGAAGATCTTTCCAATTCTAGATGTCTATTTCATTCCAGATATTTATGTTATTGTTAGACATTGTTTCTTTCTTAGACAGTTATGTTAGAGTCCTGGTAAGTTAACTTTCGAATTTTGGCATTATAATAGTTTAGACTTCCGCAGATTTTATTTATTTATAGCATGACTAGATGTTTGGAGATATTTATGCTTATTATACCTTTGAACGTTTTAAAATTGACTAAGTAATTTGATGATGGTTCGGGTGGTTGATTAAGTAGATGGTTTGCCCACTAGGAAATTTGGATGGGTGCAACTCACCGCTGTTTCGATCATAACAAAGTTGGTATCAGTGCCATAGGTTCGTCGATCTCGTTGTAAAAGGACATGTCTAGTAGAGTCTTGCGGATTGCTACGGAGACGTCTGTACTTATCGTCGAGAGGCTTTGGGACACAAGAAAAATTTAATTTCTTTCTTTCGTGCTACTTAATTCCAATTGGCATCTAGATGATTCCATATTATATCTGACTTTTCTTTCTATTCTCACACAGATGGTGAGGACTCGTGCGGCAGCAGCAGCAAATGAGGCACCCATGTCAGCCACTGGGGCCGCAGCTCGCAGTGGGGGTCAGGCCCTTGGGGCCGCAGTTCGTAGAGGAGGCCAGGCCAGAGGCCGTGGTCATGGTAGAGGCAGGGGAGCAGCAGCACCAGCCAGGGGTGAGGCTCCTGCGGCTGGTCAGCAACGCGCTGAGTCCTCTGAGCCTCAGGAAGTTCTAGATGAGGCAGTAGAATTTGCAGCAGCACCGGCACAGCTAGATATTATAGCTCCTCCGGTATTATCTGATGTGATGGTTCGAGTGTTAAACATGTTGAATAGCTTGACAGAGGCGGGTGTGTTACCAACTATTCTAGGTGCATAGGGGGACAAAGTGGGTGATCCAGCTCCGGGAAGAGTTCGTGCTCCAGGGTTACAGCATGCTGCAGCTGTGGCTCCTCGTTTGGGCGAGGCTATAGAACTGGGTGTATTTCCTAGGCCAGTGGGAGGTCCTGTGTCGATCGGGGAGGAGCATGATTTGTTTTGGAGGTTCACTAAAATAAAACCTCCAGAGTTCTATGGCACTGAGGCTGAGGATGATTACAAGTTCATTATGGACTGTCATGAGAGGCTCCATAAGATAGGGGCAGTGGAGAAATATGGCGTTGAGTTCGTGACCTTCCAGCTCTTGGGTGATGCAAAGATATACTGGAGGGCTTTTGTAGAGTGCAGGCCAGCGGGGTCACTTCCGTTGACTTGGCCTCAGTTCTATCAGGTGTTTCTAGAAAAGTATGTTCCTCGTACTTTGAGGGACCGCGGACATGATGAGTTCAACAATATAGAATAGGGTAATTTGTCTGTGGCTGCTTATAAGGCCTGATTTAATTCATTGTCTCGCTATGCCCTCCAGCTTGTGCCTACGGAGGAGGAAAGGGTTAGGAGATTTGTGAAAGGATTGAACACTGCCCTTCAGTTGTCAGCTCTTCATCTTATAGTGAAAGGTGCTTCCTTTTAGGAAGTGGTGGATCATGTTAGGACTGTCTAGGGAGTTCGGCAGGAGGGTTACTATAAGCATGCGGAGAAAAAGGCCTGAAAGAGTGGTGGCTACAGTGGGTTTTTTGCTAAGGGCCAGAGTTCCCAACTTTATTTAGGACGCCCTGTTCAGTCATCCATGCAGGTTTCAGCTGGAGAGCCATAAGGGGTCAGTCAGCACTATTCCAATCAGTCAGGGGGTTAGCAGACCAGAGCTCCAGATTATGGTGGTTACTCGACTTCGTCCGCTTCTGTTCAGCGTCCGACGCTAGATCGTGGATGCTTTGAGTGTAGTGACACAGGGCATTTCAAAAGGAATTGTTCCAGACTTAGGCAGGGTGGTCAGGGTACTCAGTTTCAGGCTCCCCGAGCCCTAGCATCAAGTACAGGGGGAAGATCTTATAGTGGCAATCGTGCTCGTTCTGGGTGTGCCAATCACACAGTAGGCAGAGGCGGGTCTCATTCTGGTAGAGGTGGTCATCAGCCCTGTAGGGGCAGAGCTCAGACAGGACAGGTTAATCGCAATAGTTCACAAGCTACTGGCGGACTGGTTCATTGCTACACCTTTCCTGGTAGGACAAAGGCTGAGGGCTCAGATGCAGTTATTACAGGTAATATCTCAGTCTGTCACCGGATGGCTTATGTATTGTTTGACCCGAGTTATACGTTTTCCTATGTATCTACATATTTCTCTATGGGTCTTGATATGATCTGTGATTTACTTGATTCTCCTACACATGTATCTACTCCAATTGGAGATTCTGTGGTTACAGATAGAGTTTTTCAATCTTGTATTGTCACACTTATGGGGTATGGCACCTGGGTGGATTCGGTGATCTTAGATATGGTGGATTTTGATGTCATCATGGGTATGAGTTGGCTAGCTCCTTATCATGCAATTCTGGACTGTCATGCCAAACAGTCACCTTAGCTATGCCAGGGGTGCCTAGACTTGAGAGGAAGGGTAACCCTAGTCCATCCCCAAAGAAAATAATTTTCCTTATTCATGCAAAGAAGCTAGTGGACAGAGGGTGTTTGGCTTATTTAGCACATATTTGTGGTACCAATGTTGACGGTCCATCTTGTTATGTCCCGTATCTTTACATTGGGACATTATAAGGCTAAGTGCGGCAAGTTAAAGACAAAACTGTTTTAGGGTTCCCGGTAAGGGTTTTCACCTCCCGATTTCGTTTCTATGCTCAAGTTGCCTATAAATTTCGTTTGGTATAAGAACATTATTGGAGAATAAGGGTTAATTAACCAAGATTGGATTATTAAGTGGGATTAAATCTAATCACTTCTTTAGTGAAGCCTAAGCGGGCCGTGTGGGCCCCACCCGAGAGTTGGCCAAATGTGATTGGCTTACACCTTGGGTGGGACACTTGTCCAAATCATGGAGTGATTATATAAGACAAAATTCTGATTCATACCTCATTATACAATTCATTTCAACATTTCAAAGTTAAGAACATAGAGAGAGAAAGGGAAACTCTCGGCCTAGAGCTAGCCGAGAGTGAGGGTCCAAATTTCTTCAAAAATTTCAGTTTTTCCTAAGTAATCCAACTCTATTGAACGTATATTAACGTGTAGCATCCATTGATATAGCAAGAACAAGTGTTAAAATCCAAGAAGTGAAGGTGGAGGCTAGCCGATTGAAGTGTAGTTACAAGGTAAGAATGATCATTTTTTTCTTGTGTTGTAGGATAATTTAAATGTACAATTCATGCATGTTGTTATTGGATTGATGTTGTGGTTGAACTCAAGGGTGAGCCGTGAGCGTGGTGAAGCCATGGTTGGTTTCATGTTGCATGTTTTGTTGATAAATTGAATGTGTGTTAACATATGTAAATGAACAAAGATTGTAAAAGTTGGTTTATAATGTTGCATGTTGATATTGGACCGTTCTCTTTAAATTTACATGAGCCGTGTATTGTAGGCTTTAATGGAGTCATGTTTAATCTTCTTATACATGTATTGGAAGTGAATTGAATGTGTTGTTGTTTGGATAAATGGCTGAAAACTATGAAGTTGTTGGAGTAATGTGGAAGCCGTGTAAGGGGGACTGTTTTAGGAGGATTGTAGATTGTTTTGTGCCAAGTTTTAATTGTTGTTGTTATGGACATTATGGTGTATTGTATGCATATGGAATATATGAAATGAGGTGTAAAGAAATGAATCATGTTGAAGGGGAAAACAGTCCAAACCGTGGACTTTGATGATAGGAGTAGAGTTGTGCGTTTTGAATGTTGATTGTTGCTATGGGTGTATAGTGAAAGTGAAGTTTAATGATTCAAGTTGAAATTGAAATGGTTTGTGAGCTGTTGTAAGAATAAATATGATGTTAAAACAGTTCCAAATATTTGTATTAGTAATGTTGTAAACGTGTTGTTGTCGTTGTAAGTTAAATTTGGAAAATTGCTAAATGAGAATGGAATGTTGTGTGTGTTGTTTGTTTGTGAGTTTGGGACTGATTTGAATGATGTGCAAGCTGTCCAAAGTTCCTAAGTCGTGTTAAACAAGTTTGGAGTGATATAAGAAAGAATGATTAGCAATGTTAGCTTGTAGCACTAGTTGGTTTGAATGCGAACGAAACGTCGTCTAAATGTTTGAAAGGGATTGTGAGCGTCAGAATGCGTATTAAATTCTTTTGTAGACTAATTGTAGCTCTTGATATCTTGATATAGGATAAGTGCTATTGGGCAGCAAGTACAAGTTATAATACGACTAAACGCTAAAGGTATGTAAAGTTATCCATTCTTTCTTTTTGGCATGTCCTAGAAGTAAGTATGATATAATCCAAGCCTCGGGGTGACTCCGCTCTCCTAACTCCTAGCATGACATGTGATTGTTATTCGTTCTTAATGTTGAAAGCTGTTAGTATAATCGAGTTATGGTCTTGTTATTTATTACATAATTGACTAGTATGTGATGTACGAAGTTCTTATTCTTAAAAGGAATTGCATAGGTATGCTTGATGTCATAAGATGTAACATGCTAGGGTGATACATGTATATGAATCCTGAAACGTTCCTTAATATAGTCTATGATGGTAATTAGGAAGAACTTAATGTGATTATTGTCCTGATGTTCGAGAGCTGATTAAGTACTATCCGTCGAGTCTCAAAAGATGTTTTATATGTATGTAGTTGCTTATTACTCGTCGTGCTTACCACTATATCCTTCACCGAGTCCGGGACGGTACGTTCTCGTGCGCGGATCTATTATATTATTCACCGAGTCCCTCACTAGAGGGCGGGACACGTTATATATATATATACATATGATGATATGATGATATGATGATATGGAGATGGTGGCCGGATGGCATATGATTCCTTATTACCGAGTCCCTTACTAAAGGGCGGGACACGTATATGTTTATGTTTATGAGGCTATGATTTTAACTACCGAGTCCCACTAAAGGGCCGGGACACGTTATATATATATATATGTATGATTATGATATGATTTTCTTACCGAGTCCCTTACTAAAGGGCCGGGACACGTATATATATATGTATTACACAGAATGATTATGCAGCTTTGATTACAAAACACTATATTGACATTGATATGAGAACGATACAGATGAAATATGTTCAAAGGCAAGTTTTGTGAAACTCTGGTTGTTGTAATGAGTCTTATACACCTTGTCTCAGATATGAATCTATTTACTATGTTTCATGCTTTATATACTCAGTACATATTCGTCACGACCCCCACCTTTCTTCGGGGGGGGGCCGCGTTTCATGCCGCGAGGGTACGGACCTCGTTTCAGAGATCCGCCAGCCTAGGATATCTACTCAGCTATTTCGGAGTGCTCCTTTGTTCCGGAGCCTAGCATCGTGGTATAGCCTTTTGATATGTATATGTATGTTGTTGTTTAGGGTACGGCGGGGCCCTGTCCCGTCATATGATGTCGTTGTTACTCTTGAGGGTACGTGGTCACATGTGTGGGTCGTGTGTAGTTGATGTTTTGTTGTGTGGACATGACTTGTGTTTGGGCGTACCCATTTGTAGTGGCGCCTTGCGCTTGCGTGAGATATATGTTTATTATGGCGGTTTGTATGTAGGTAGCCTTCTCGGCTTATGTTTTGTTGGGACGTTCCCCTATATATATATATGACAGCCTTGCCGGCTTTTGTGCGATATTAACTGTTAAAAGTTGTAACTCTTCAGGAGATAGGTATCTTTGGTATGCATACATCTTTTCTTTCTACTTATATCAGTTTGTTCATGCTAGTAGTGTATGACTATAGATAACAAGTGTATACGAGTGTCCAGCTCAGGCACTAGTCACGGCCTACGGGGTTGGGTCGTGACAAAAGTGGTATCAGAGCGGTTTATCCTCGGAGTGTCCACGAACCGTGTCTAGTAGGGTCTTGTTTATCGATGTGTTGTGCACCACATCTATAAACGAGTGAGGCTACGTGACATTTAGGATGTCATCTTTTCTTCGATCTTAGATCGTGCGATAGAGCACCGAGTCTAGGGGAGATCACTTTTGACACCTTTTCGGGGTAGGTACGGATTGACGAGAGATGAAGAGGCCGACTTCGATGATGGGGGGTGCTAATAAGGCCCCCAGAGTGCCCTGGGGACCGCGAGCTCCGGGGCCGATCGGAGGACCCCCAACTATTCTATCGAGGATCGATCCCTTAGGATCCTTCCACGATTCCCCCGAGTGTTTGACCCCTAGTAAGGAGGACCCCCCGAGGGCGGTATGAGACACGGACCGTCCGAGTATTCGGCGGGGGCACCGGGGGAAGAGCTTCCCGAGGTTGTGCCGGTTGCTCGATGGTGGAGCACTATGTTAGGCCGGCCTTTCCTCGGTGAGCATTACGGACTATTCTAGCCCTTATCACGGCCGGTCGGTGAAGCCAGGAGGCGCCCGGCCATCTAGATTCCTCGGATTTAGACGCAGGGGATAACGGGGAGGAGTACACTTCGCCCTATAGCCCACCAGATCGGGCTGGAGACCGCTCGTCTACAGGTATATGAGTGCTTGATGGGATTTGTTCTATGTATGGTTGTTATTTAATAGCGGTAAGCGAAAATTTAAGGGCCGGTAGTCGAATAATCGTAAGTCATGGCGATCAAGGTGTGTTCATCACTATAGCGGATGCGGAAGACGAGAACGGAAGGTGGTCGTGTCCGTAGACGAAAGAGAACACGGAGGGTCGAGAAGGGTAAAATAGTAATTGTGTCACGAGGGCGTTTTGAAATCTATCAAGGCTTTACCTTACTCCAGGTTGTGTCTTTGAAGGTCATGCGGTGTGGTGGATGTGATTATACTAGAATTAGAGCATCATGTTTCAATGGAGTTCCGAGGTTAAGTGTGCTAGAGCAAAGGAAATTTTGGGATGGGTGGCCTCCTGGGAAGTTTTCTGGAAATCTCATAAATTCGGGCGTAAGAGGCAAAAAAAAAAAAAAAAGAAACTAGAGTAATCTAAGGGAAGTTGAGCGAGGTACACTGGGCCTTATCGGGTTTATCCGAAAGGTAGGCAGTTGCACGAGAAGTTAGATCTACCGAGATAATTTGGGGCGATCTTTGTTATATCCGGCATTTTTGCGTATTTGGAAAAGCTTGGAATTAACTTTGGTTTGTAAGGAATAAGGTCATCTTTGATTTCTCTTAATATGTGTATGGGTTATGGAAGTATGGATGCGGAGATGTTGAGGAAGACTAAGGGCAAATTGGAATTTTGGAAATTTGTTTCATGAATTTCACAAAAGCCAAATTGGGCTAAAAAAATGAGTAAATGAGTATGAAAACATTGATATTAGTTTGAAAATGTGAAGTTAGTTTGGAAGTTGTTGTCTTATGAAAGAAGACTAATTATGTTAGTAAGCGATTCTAGTCGATAATTGTTGTTGTTGGTGTTGTTGTTGGCTTGTTGTTGGTTATTTTGAGCCGAGTTAAATTCTCGGGGTGTCACATTTTTAGGGGGGAAATCGTGAAATTTCGGTAACAATTATTAAAAAATTGGGATTTCAAGTCCCTGAAATTTAATG
>NW_026720403.1:0-9998 GCF_029784015.1 Lycium ferocissimum
TTACTCTTGTGCGTACTTATTTCTCCTTCTCTCTAATATCGTTGCATCATGATTATCGAACTTTAACATTCATAGAAATAATATCAAACTGCGCAATATCACTTTCTACCTTAACTTCGATACTTATCTCAATCAATACCTTTAACATCTCGTAAGATCGATCATAAAGGCACACATAATATTTAATGGGGCCACACATAACTTATCATTTTTCCCTTTAGGTTTCTTCCCTTAAATTAAATTAAAATCATTCTAAAACTTCTCTTTGAAAACGTCTCATAATGGTTCATTCAATCATGACTTACCAAACATCCGATTGTCACATTTCCCCTTCATTCTTTCTCTATAGCATAGACATTCAAACAATTCAATTTGTAAAAATTTTGGCAGAGTTTCCTCTATACTTCTTACTGCCTCATTCCTGCACACAGCCCAGAAAACACATCCAATGCCTCACAGGGCGATCACAATACCCGTAACATTTACCTCAGGTTCACATTTCAAAGTCTATCAATATCAATAAGACAGAAAACATACCTTCCGGAGTAACAACTTCAATTCTCATCAATTAGCTCATAGCGGCATAATCAACTGCTTATCCATAATCAAAACATTTAGGGTTAGAATCAGAGACATCACATCCTATAATTTAGCTCTACGGCACGATCTAAGATGAGAAAGAAAGGTCAATCATTCCTAAATGCCCTGCAGCCTCTTGTTTATAAGTGTGGCGCGCTTCACACCCATAAACAAGACTCTACGGACACGGCACGTAGACACTCCCTAGGACGAACTGCTTTGATACCAAGTTTGTCACGCCCCAAATTCGGAGAGGCATGACCGGCAATCGATGCCATACTAGGCCCGAGCGAACCACTCTAAATCTGTAACTCTAGAGGGGCAACCCCAACTTAAACCGACAAGGCCTACCTGCACTCAAACAATACCAACCAGCCGGCGAGGCTGCAATATGGATATGTATATAAATATTGACTATCTCATCTAAACTAGGCAATATATATATATATATATATATATATATATATATATATATATATATATATGCAACTGAGCAAGCTGGCGAGGTTGCTATGATCGTACAAAGCCAAAAGTATCCAATCAGACATACACAAGCCGACAAGGCTATCACACAGACACACTATTTACAGGACTAGTCCACAAGCCTCTAGGGAATGTGTGACTGTACTATACTATATGTAAAAAAAAAGGAGAGACTCCAAGGACCTTCCAACTCCGAACAAAAAGGGAGATCACCGATCAGCTGATATCAGATCCTGCCTACTGGGGAGGTCTATCAATCTATCGATATGTACCTGCGGGCATGAACGCGCCCCCAAAGAAAAGGGACATCGGTATGAATAATGTACCGAGTATGTAAAGCAAGATAACAACTCAAATGAAATAACAAAGGCATACCGGGATATCTCAAGATGCATACGGAGGTACTCTCTACCTGGGTTGCCTCTCATCTAAGGCAAGATAACAAAACTTTATAGATATAACTCCGTGACTCGAAGGTCAGGCATAGATAACATATCTCTGTAAATATAACTCCGTGACTCGAAGGTCAGGTAACAACTCCATGGCTCATAGGCCAGGTAATAACTCCATGGCTCATAGGCCAGGTAATAACTCCATGGCTCATAGTCCAGGTAACAACTCCATGGCTCACAGGCCAGGTAAGAACTCCATAGCTCCTAGGCTATGTAATAACTCCATGGTTCCTAGGCCAGGTAATAACTCCATGACCCGTCGGTCAGGTATAGAAAAAATATATGTATATCATGAAATATATATGCATATCCTGAAAAATACTGATTCAGTAACATGTCTCTTCTGCCTCTCTATAAGCTCAAGGACATAGGGAAAGGATATGGCCCCTCAGAAGGAATAACATAACACTCAAAATCTATACAACAATATAACAAGCTCTACTTTTACAAATCTCATCATAAGGTTTATCACACTCTTACCATATATGGAAACATGCCAAGAAAAGAAGGATTAACCTTAATAGACCTAGAAGCTTGCTTCTCGGCTTTTCAACTCACTTCCTGTCTTGCAATATACTTAGGATAATTCATAGTCTCGTAATCTGCATATAAAACCATTCATGTTTTTGTTAGGCTTATCGTCGTATGCTTGTCTTAAGCCTTTAAATTAAATCCTCTTAAAATCTGCCGAAATTCGGGCAGCACCTCCCCTGTTTATATCCCTAGCCAAAAATGACAATACCAACAAAACAACAACAATAGAAATATAATATCAACCACATCATCATCAATACCAAAATATTCCATAAAACATCCCACACGACGTTTTTCAACATACAACAACAATATATACTTCCTTTCTTCCTAATCAAGGAGCATAATTTCATCAACACACCAACAACATTAGATACCATACATATACATGTAAATCAGCCCAACCACATGGCCACAACATGCTCAAAACATCCCATAAACACAACAACAACAACAACAACAACAACAACACAATACTTTATGACCTTTCCTCCATAACTATTTTCACTTTTAAGACTTGCTAAACCTTCAAATCAACTCAACATAAGATATAGGATGAATAACATACCTTATACTTGAAAATATTTAGCCACACCAACTTTCTTCAAGACCAAACTCACCACAACGTCAAGTAGAAGCAAGAACAATCACCTTCCATGGACTAATTTGGTGTAATCTTGTTAAATTCTTGATTTAATGGGCTATAAATGTTTGGGGATGTGTTAGGAGGTTTCTAGGACTCCTGAGAATGTAAAATGATGAAAAAATGGGGTTGATGGGGTTTTAATACCCCTTGAAAATCGGTGGCATCGACTTTCCCAAGTGGGACCCGCGGAAGCCATTTGGCAGTTTTAGGGGTTATCTTTAAATGGCCATAAATCCTTACTCTGATGTCGTTTTGACGAACGGTTTATTGTGTTGGAAACTAGACTTGACTAACTTCATTTTAGGCTTTTGAAACACCTTAAAACTCCTAATATACCTGGAGATATGCCGCTCCAAAGTTGACCCAAAATTCTGCCAACGTCTTTTTTTTTTTTTCAAATTTTTGACAGACTTATTTTCTTCGATTTGCTTGGTCCTGGAATCTTTAGAAACTCTCCATACGTGATATTTATCATTAATCATACTTGATAATGGTTATTTCCTTTGGCTTCAAGGTTGTCCTTTCCGGTTAGGACTTACGAGATCGTAATTCATCCTTTACTTTATTGTTATGAACTTCCCATGGCTTGTACCTTCCAAAACTTCATGGGATGTCTCCGATACTCCATTAATATGGTGAAGTATGTGGCATACTCATTCTTTAAAAGTGTGAGGTGTAACAGATTATGGCTCGTAATATGCTCAGAACCACATGTGTGATACTTTACGTGAGTTCTGATACAGAATCTGTCAGAATTTATATGCTTCACAACTCTCAGCAACCACTTGCACTCCAGATGTACGCATCTATCTGTAATAACCCTTCCAGTCATTATGGGAAATGTAGGATCAACCCATCAAATGTAACCTTTCCAAGGGTAGAACGAGCCATTAGAAACTAAATCGTGTGATCTTATGAGCTGAAATTTGACTTGTTTATGCTTATTGCTTCATTTTCTTGACTCTGTCAGGGGGTGATGTAGAAAATTAGAACTCCGTTTGGAATTCCGAGGCCACAAGTGGATTCGTAGGGCGTCTTTATGTATATGTACATGTTTGTTTTGTGTATTTGAGGCCTCGGATGAAATTTTGGGTGATAGGGTGAAAAACTGGATAAAACGATGAGCTCACTGCCCAAAATGGAGCCGCTACGCGTACGAGTGGGATCGCGGTGGTACCGCTGTAGCGGTGGGTGGACTGCTTCTAACGGCCTACCATTTGTCATGTGGCTGCTGTGGCGGACGACTGACTGCTATGGCGGTACCGCAATAGCGGTGAGTCGACCACCATAGCGATGAGCGGATTTCCTTTGGGTCCGCTATAGCAGTCACTTGACCGCTATAGCGGGACTGCTGCAGCAGCGTGATGACCGTTGTAGTGGTGGATGGAAAACAGTAGCCCAAATTTTATATACTTAGTTTCATATTCTCTATTCACAAAACACCAACACACTTCCCAAAAAACACCTAGGGTGAAATTTCAAGCCAAGTCAAGAAACTCTTGAGAGGTAAGTTCCATCAATTCCATTCTATCATTCCATTCTCCGTCTTGATTGTTATCCCCTTCTTGGGTCTTTAATGGTGAAATTGAAATAGAAAACCTAGAATGTTAATAAAACTTCT
Source organism: Lycium ferocissimum (assembly GCF_029784015.1). Lineage (NCBI taxonomy): Eukaryota > Viridiplantae > Streptophyta > Magnoliopsida > Solanales > Solanaceae > Lycium > Lycium ferocissimum. Next base: position 4,316 of record NW_026720403.1, read on the forward strand.
AAACTTGATGGGTTATGGTTATTCTCACTTAGTTATCATCTAAAGACTTGTGTTAGTTTCTCTTAATCTTGAATTGAACACCTAAAGTCATAAACTAAGTGAATGGAGACCTAGGGTTCTATAAAAATGGTGTCTTGACCATAAAAACTGCTTGTAGTGGGAATATTGATAGAATGTTGTTATAAATTGATGATTAATGATTACTAAGGCCCTTGATAGGTTGTTTACCACCTAAAAAATCATCCACCCATTGGAATAGGGTAGAGGGAATGGTTTTCGTGCATTGATATTGTGATTTGAGTAATTGTGACTCATTGAGTCTTCTATTTCTAGACTGAGCGTTCTGACGCTTTAAGGAAAGGAAAGGCTGTTGCGAATGAATTGCATTGTCCCAGCTCTACATTGAGGTAGGTTACGGTCCACTTAAGTTAGACTTTGGTTAGTTGATTGTATGTTTGTGAATTTTTTAGGAGAAAGCATGTCTAGTTTTCATGCATGAGATTGTGTGACTAAACTCCTATGTGATTGTGATTGAGGGATTGTGTAGTCTTTGTGCCACTATTCCTGTGTGTTGATTTTGCAGTGGATGTATTGTGATAAGAAGCTAATATGATCTTCTCGACTGTATTGTGATATGGAATGATGATTCGAGCATTGATATTGAGAAGGTAAGAAACACTGTTCTGTAAAGCGGTATGGAAAGGCATATATGTGACCTAGATTGTGGGCTCGTGGTCTAAGGTTAGTTCTCAAAATGAGAGGTACGTCGATATGTCCCGCGTCCGAGGTTCGTTCCGGAGCGGAGGTTTGTGCTCGGGTCCGAGGAGTATTCCGGAATGAGTGGTACATGGACACCATGGGTCCCCTACAGGTCATGACTACTGAGCAATGACATCAGTTAGCATGTGTGTACAGTTAGTGTGGTCATTGTGGTAAACTTATTCCCGTTGTGGCTTACGTGATTGTGATGCTTGACATCTTGGTGATTTGATCGTGATTATCCTTGGTTGACTTGTTGTGGTTTTATTGATATTCATGTCTGTTGACTGGCTTATTTATTCTATCGATTTTATGAAATATGCATGATCCTAATCTTAGTCGGCCTATAATATCTATCGGTACATAGTGTTTGTATTGATAGTACCTTGCTGCATTCTTTTGAGTGCAAATTGTGACACGGAGGCTGCTACCCGCCCTCACATCTAGCGTGGAGGACGTTTGCTGATAGATTTAGGGTGAGCTTCTTCCCATGCCAGGCCGCCCGAAGATCTTCTTCTTATGATGTCTTTTCTCATTCTGGACATTATGGATATTTATTAGTCAATTTCATTCCTTAGACTTGTTTTAGACTAAAGTCATGTACGATGACTTTCTGATTTTGCGGATTTTGTAATAGTTAGAAACTTCTGCAATTATTTCAGTATTTTATGGCATGACTTATTTTGTTCATTTGATGTTTGAATGACTAATAACTGATTAGTTTGGTTAATATAAAATCGGATTTGAATGGATAGATGTCTTGTGTGTTGGTTCGCCCACTAGGATTTAGGTGGGTGCCAGTCATGGCGGGTTAGGTCGTGATAGAGTTCCTATCAGAGCTTTAGGTTCGTCGATCTCGTCGTACAAGGACATGTCTAGTAGAGTCTTGCGGATCGGTACGGAGACGTCTGTACTTATCTTCGTGAGGCTACCGGGCACTAGGAAAACTCCCTTTTCTTTCTTTCTTTCGTACTATTTGATTCCAATTGGTATCTGCTGATTCAAATTGATATCTGACTATTCTTTATTTTCTCGCAGATGGCAAGAACACGCGCGGTAGTAGGTAGAGGTAGAGTTGTAGGAGGGCAGGCAGCAGGGGGCGGCCCCGGGGGGCGGCATCCCGATGGGCGACCCCGTGTCTTCCGGTGGTCCATAACGAGGCGGTGCGAGGAGATGCGGTACCACCCGGCCCTGGCCGGCCACAGAACCGGTTCTACCGGGGAGCTGCGCACCGCTCATGGTATACCGCATGCTATGGAACAGGTGCTCGAATCGGCGTGGGTTAGCACAGTCGGGAGCTATACCGGTCCCGGAAGGTAGGGGCACGCGCTAGCACCGCGACGTGTTCGGGGCGGTACGGTGCTCCGGGTTCGGAGGCGGTGGCACCTCGCTTGGATGAAGTTTCGGGTTTTGAGGACTTACGGGGGCCGATTCATGCGGCCAATGATGACTGGTGAGGAATATGATCTGTTTTGGAGGTTCACTAAAATGAAGCCCCTTGTGTTCTATGGTATTCAGTCAGAGGGCGCATATGAGTTCATCATCGACTGTCACGAGAGGCTCCATAAGATGGGGGTTGTGGACAAGTATGGCGTAGAGTTTGCGACCTTCCAGATCTTGGGTGATGCCAAGCTTTAGTGGAGGGCTTACGTGGAGTGTAGGCCAGCTGGGTCTCCTCTGTTGACTTGGGTTTAGTTTTACTTTGTGTTTTTGGATAAGTACGTTCTGCGTACTCTGAGCGACCGAAGGAAGGATGAGTTCGCTACTATTGATCAGCGAAACTCGTCGGTTACGGTGTATGAGTCTCGTTTCCGCTCCCTATCCCGATATGCTCTTCAATTGTTGCCCACTGAGGGGAAGAGGATGCGGCGATTCATGAAGGGGTTGAACACTGGGCTTCAGTTATCGACTTTTTAGCTTATAGCGGCTGGGGCTTCATTCCAGGAGACATTGGAGCATGTCCGTGTTATTGAGGGTATTAGACATGAGAGTCATGCGAAGCAGGTAGAGAAGAAGGCCCGTAGGAGTCGGATGTTCAACAACTCCTTCTCGAGGGGTCAGAGTTCACAGGTATATTCAGGGCGTCCAGTTCAGTCCGCGATGCAGGTGTCAGCTGGGGGCCTATCAGGGGCAAATTATCAGGCTTCCGGTCAGCATGGAGGCTACGTTGCTTCATCAACTTCTGTTCACTGGCCTACTCTGGATCGTGCTTGCATCGAGTGTGGTGAGATAGGGCATATCAAGAGGTATTGTCCCAGACTTAGACAGAATGGGCAGGGGACTTTGTATCAGGCTCCCGAGCTCCGTTTGCCCCAGATCGAGGGGGTAAGGATCGTGCACTAGCAGGGCCCAGCCTAACCCAGGTAGGGGTGGTGCCCAGCCTGTTACACCCCGTACTTCCAGATGAACGTTCGCTAAGTTTAAGTACAAGTACGTGGAATTATGATCAAGATGAGCTGTCTTTCGGGTTTAAGGAAAGGCATAATTATTAGGTATACTTATGGATAAAGTGATCTATGAAGAGTACTGGGAAGTCACACGATCAAATGGAGTTGAAGAAATAAGCTATTGAGACCTTGAATTTTATGGAAAATATGAAGGGCAAATTTTGGGCCAACTTTGGGAAAGAATATCTTTTAGTATATGAGAAGTTTTGAAGCAAAGCAGAAGCCTAAAATGAAGTTCGTCGAGTCTAGTTTCCAACGCAATAAATCGTTCATCAATTCGACATCGGAGTAGAGAATTATGGACATTACAATTTAGGCTGACGAAGCAGAAATCCGCTACAAAGATCGCTACGTACCGACTTGCCACGATGGCTGGCGTTGACCCGACCCGAATTTTACCCATTATTTAAGGATCAAATAAGATCCTAAGCCTCATTTTTCAGCCAAGAACATTCCAAATATTTCCCAAATTCTCTAGAAAACTCTCCCAACTCCCGTCCACTAGATTTTAACGCAAACTAAGTGAAATCCCCGAATTTAAGTTTGGACAACCCATGGCTGCGATTATAATATCGAATTGCGGTGAAACTTGGCTTGGATTCAAGGTGTTAATCGAAGATATTGCAATTCTACCGGGTGAAAGGTATAAATCTTTTCTTATAAGTATTGATTTAAGCTTATCTACGGAGGAAAAGTTACTAAATGAGCGTATAATGAATTTATGGGTCGAGAAATTGGATAAAACATCGTGTGAGATGTTTATGGAATATTTTGGTGTTGATAATATTGTTGTTGATGTTGGTATTGTTGATGTTATTATTGGTTGCTGAATTGAGATTTCGGGTTAGGCATATAAACAGGGGAGATGTTGCCCGAATTTCGGCAGAGTCTAAAGGGATTTTAATTAAAGGCTTAATACAAGTGTATGATAGTGAGCCTAATAACAGTATGAACAATTTTATATGTAGATTACAAGTCAGGAGATAAGTGGGAAGGTCAAGGAGCAAGATTCCAGGTATGTTAAGGCTAAACCTTTCTTTCTTAAGGCATGATTCCTTTGTTGTGAACCTATATATGACATCTTCAATAAACTCGTTTCTAAAAGTACCAAAGCTTACAGTTCTCGATGTTCTTGTGATATCCTTGAGCTTGTTTCATGGCTATTGATGTTATTCATTGATGTTGATCTCATCTTATGACTTTGTTCGTCCAAGGTGAGACGTTCTCATGATGACGGTTCCATAATAATAATCCAACGAGTTTAGGAACAGGTTCCTAAGGAATGTTTTATAGGACATGAATAGAGTGCTAACAGAGGATCTCTAATGAAATATTTAATGTGTGAAGAGAGATTCATGTTGTATCTTAGGATTTGGTTATAGTCTAGTCAAGTGGGAAAAAGTACTAATGGCCTGAGCTGTGCTTATAAGTCTTATGTGATTATGTAGACCTTACGGGTTAGGTGATGACCAAGGGAAGTGCATAGAGACTACTTCTAGAAGTTTAGTTATGATGTTGATTATAATTATCACTGGTCTACGACTAGTCGGGTAGATGTTACCACTGGGCTACGGCCGGTTAGGCATATCACACCCCACCCTTGGTAGGGCGTGATTGGCACCCGGCTGTTATATCCCGCATTTTTGAACGTCGGGTTATTTGTTTCGAGGTGGGGCCCACACGTCAAGATATTTTTATTTTTATTTTTTGGAACATGTGACAAGCTATATGAATCACATATGTAAAGTTAAGCACAACTCATGAAGGACCCTTGGGCCAAATCAAAGTGGAAGCCCTCCAAACGAATATTTTTAAGAAAACGTTTCGGGTGACCTGACTTGGAGGGGCAAAAACGGTATTATAAGTTTGGAATTTGGAAAACTACCAAGAGATAGAAGTTATATATAATTGAATTAGCTTTCCAACCATAGGTCGTGGGTTCCTTGGTGACGTCGGTACAAGGAGATATGGACGTTTTAAGGTCGAAAGGTCGTGGGCTATGCCTAACTCGGGACCAACCGGGTTGGCCCAAGAAAAGTGAAAAGAAAAAAAAAATGAGGCCCAAGTTTAAGAGGTTGGCCGGCCAAAGCCATGGCCCAAACCCACAAAAAAAATTAATGAATTTTCCATGTGTTAAAATAGATGAAAGGGACCATATATTTATCACTTTATCCATTAGAATTTTCAAGAAACACACAAAAGATGAAGAACTAAAACAAAGGGGCCATTTCGGCCAAGACCCATGGAAATTAAGTACCTTAAATCTTGTTCCAAAAATTGTTTTCTTGTAGTATTCCTACCAATTCAAGTACCTCATAACGTGGTATAATTATTTCGGAGAGATGGTTATCCGTTTCATCATTCCGCCCTTTGGTTAAGTGAAGAAGATTGGAGAAAAGGTAAGAATTCATTCCATGTTATTATGTTATGAAGGTTTGTTTGTGTTGTAGTATGTAGAAATGAGTAGAATTCATGAA
>NW_026720404.1:0-10067 GCF_029784015.1 Lycium ferocissimum
CAAGCCCCCTTACCCAAAACGGCTTTCCCCCAAAAAAAGGGGCCCTAAAAACCGAAAAAAGAGGAAAAAGGTGGCCTCAAGGCCCCAAAACCCCCGGCTTTTGGAACCTAACCCCCGGGCTCGCCCCCCCCCGAGTCCCCGTGCTTCAAACCCCTTACCCGTAAAGCGGGGGGTACCCGTCCGGGCCGAAAAAGGTATTTTTTCCCAACCGCCAAAAGGCCCCCCCCCAAAAACTACCCGGAAACCCCCGGTGGTTTCCCTTTACGGCCTTGGGTTATGGTCTCTATCCGGGGCGTCCCCCGGGGTCGATCCTCTACCCCCCGGCAAAGCCTCCGAGCAATATCCACAGGTGGAAGCCATTTCAAAAAAAATTTATCAACCAAGTAACGATCCTCCCCTCCTAAGGATGCCCTACCCCCCCTACCCCCCCACAAAAAGGGGCGCTGTCTGGCCAACGAATCAAACTCAAGGGCCGTAATCTCGAACACTCCTCCGCTGCGCCTCAAATGTAAAAACTATCAACTCTAGCTCACCTCATCTCCGGAGGAGGTAGAAAGTGGCCAAGAAAAGGCCTCCATAAACTCATCCCATACCGGCCCAGGAGCATCCTCGCCCCCAGACAGCTCCCGGGACTCATACCAATTAACAGCCTACATCACGCGGCCGATATACGAAGCCAACTCACAACGACTCGGTCCTCTAAGCTCTAATTATCCTCAATGTACGCTGCATCTACCGAATAAACTCGCGGGTCCTCCCCCGGGGGCTTTGACTCGTAGAGCTGCTCGGGATTACAAGTCAAGAAATCACGAGCCCTCGAGCGTCATGTCTATCCACATAGTCAACTCCTAGTCCATGCACGAGCACGGCCTACCGCCAACACTTGGTCGACAACTAGACCGCATCTCTCATAGCCTTATCCTCCCCCTGGCCGAGGCTCGGAGGCTCGAATGCACGGAACCTCGGAGTCGGCGGTGGAGCCGCCCACGATACTGCGGTGGCTCGCTCTAAACTCCTCTGGTAGTGACAGTGTAGTAGATCTCGCTGACTGGAGCACAACCTCAGGTAGAGGCTGGGCACGGGCCCTAGTAACCCTCCGAGTCCGTCGGTCTCTCCGTGCGACCGACTTGCCCTTCGGGGTGTCGCTTTCTTTGGAGGCATCAACAAATATAATAATCCGTTAGGGAGGAAATATCCCGATAATACGGCTCTATCGCACGATCTAGAGTAAGAAGGAAAGATAACATCCTAAATGTCCTGTAGCAACTACTGCTTATAGATGTGGTGCACAACACACCGATAAATGTGACTCTACTAGACACGATCGTAGACACTCCGAGGATACTCGCTTCCGATACCACTTTTGTTACGACCCGGCCCCGTAGGCGAGACTAGTGCCCGAGCTAGACACTCGTCTATACACACGTTAGCTATAATCGGTCCACGTCTAAATATAATATATAACACCAAAAGAGAACGTCATCTCGGAAGCTTGTCATATATATATATATCAACGTAACCTATCTCTCGAGAAGTCACAACCATCAACGGATAAACGATCGTCACGACCCGCCCCCGTAGCCGTTGACTAGTGCCGACTCACAGGCACCGTGCGTACCAAAAAGTCCAAAAGTAGTAACTCAAGTATCAGGAAAAAAATTTGTAGGAGTTTCCTCTTTTTCTTACTAATCAAAATTAACACTTTTCGCACGCGAGAAGATACACAACAAAGGCCCTACGAGCCAACATATCCACATACACATATATAGGCGAGCGGCAAGGCCGTGGCGGGAGAACCTCCCAGAACATATTACATGTACATACACTGTACAGACATAGCCATAACCCACATACGTGTCTACAGGCCTCTAACATACAGAACAGAATCAGAAGACGGGACAGGGCCCCGCCGTACCCAAATAAGCATATGAACAGAATGTATGACAGCAAAAGTATATACCAAAAGTATAAGCTCCGGATCAAGGGGAGCGACTCCAAACAGTGGAACAGATATCCTACGCTGGCGGCGTATCACGCGGTGCGTACCGCGGGCATGTAGCGCCCAGGAACGAGTGGGGTCGCACGAAAAAATGTACCGAGTATGTAAAGCGAAAAAGTAACAAGTATAACCATAATCAAAGACAGGAGTACAGAAACATAACAGACGGAGCTGTGGTTAGAATCTGAAATACAAAAGGTAATACCTTGTCCGAGACCTCAGAAAACATAATGCATATCAGATCATATAATGTCATGCAAACATGTATCGTGTCCCGGCCCTCTGATAAGGGACTCGGTAAGTGAAGTCATGCATAACAAAATCATGTATCATGTGTGCAGATGACGTGTCCCGGCCCTTATTAAGGGACTCGGTAATGTGGAATCATGTCTGTCAAAATCATATATCATGTATCCATAACGTGTCCCGGCCCTCTCGGGTCTCGGTGAATGATAGTCATGTGCCGTCCCTGACCACCATCCCCGTATCATCACATCATAGTCATATACAGATAACGTGTCCCGGCCCGCAAGTACGAGGGACTCGGTGAATAATGCAAAGAAGTGCGCACGAGAACATGTCCTGGCCCGGGCTCAGTGAAAAGACATATCATAACTTGCACGAACAGAGTAATGCAGAAACATATGCATGTAAGTCCAGACTCAATAGACAACTCAAACAATATGTCATATTACATACCTTTCGGATAACGTGACAGATTATGTCAAAGCAGAATTTTTGAGATTGTTCGTACGTAACAAATATATCACAAGGCTCACGGAATATTCATAATGATCATTCTTTAACAAACGGAACAATTTAAATGTCAAATCACTTCAAGGAAGTCGGATAACAATCGTAGTATATACGTAGGTTCTTTTGGGGATGGCACGATTACTTACATCGAGTTATGTTTCTAGGATCATAACACATATCGGAATATATCATAGACTTGTCATATCTATCATTCGACAACGGTACAATGATCAAAAGATTCCTTTAAGCATTGTATAGAAATAAATCAATTAAAACCATAGTAAGAGGTCTCGGAGTCTGTGGGCCCACCTCGGGTAAATCGAGGTGGTGAACTCAAATTATGGATCATAAACCTTATGGAATCGTTCATGAGAGTTTTGAGACAATCCAAGTCCATTTGCGAAGGTTGCATACATAAATCACTTTGATGACAATTTGTGAAGAAACTAGTTCAATCGTTATCGAAGAAATGGGGTCAATTTCAACTTCGGGTTTCAAGAGCGAAAGTCATATCTAAGGCTCACTTTCGAGCCTAATACGGTTAGGACATGCCAAAGAATAGAAGGGAAGACTTTACATACCTTCCTTGCCCTTCACGCTTGCCAAAACTCCAATCCCGTTTCGTCAAAAATCTGCAAATGGTCACTTTCACCAGTTACTATTCATGAGACTTGGAATTCAAATCTTGGGTTAATAGTGGTCTACCGAAATTTCGACGGCACCTCCCCTATAAATATGACACCCCGAGAATTTATCTCGGCTCAAATGTCAACAACAACAATCCCAACAACAACAACAACACCAATAATCGTTACAAAACACATATTAACATAAATAATCTTTCTTTCTACCTAATACCTCATCTTCCGTTCTCACTTCACATCTTCAATCCAATATCGACGTTTTCATATTTATCCACTAATTTAAGGCCATTCCAATACGATTCGGGCACATTTCTTATTGTTCTACAAAATATACCAAATTTCCATCGAACCATAATCCATTCCAACTTCTACAATGCAACCAAAACTACCAAACTACATTATTTTCCTTCCAAACTCATTAACAATAACCATAATTCACCTTTAAACCCTACTTCCATGTTTATATAAAAATCATATAAAATTCGCATAATTTGCCATAACAACATACAACCATTTCCGATGCCGACTCAATTCATTAAGCCTTTATTTACGTCACAAAGGTCACAACGACACAACTAACGAACCAAATAGAATGCAATCCGTCTCCTTCACGCTACACAACATCACACGGCCATGCACCTTACTCACACACATACGACCACACTTCAACATCCACAACTTCAACCAAAGTCATCAAACTTCCATTTCCGATATAAAATACACAACAACTACAACTAGAATATGACATAAAAATCAATTAGTCTTGCCTACACAACACATGCATGCACACGGCCAAATCATGCAATTTTCATATTTTTATAAATTCTATCCAATTCTCCATACTACAACACAAACAAATCTTCCATAACATGTAAAGAACATGAAATCCTTACCTTCTCCTCCAACTTTCACTTGCCAAAAGAAGCACCTTCTTGCCTTGAAAATTATACCAACTTGGAGAGCACCTTGAACTTAGTATGAATTCAAGAAGAACAAGATTTATGGATCAAGGTTGATGAACTTGGAATTTTTTCTTTCTCTTTCTTTTCTTTCTTTCTTGGCCGACGGCTCCTCTTCTCTTTTTTCTTGATTTCTTTTGATTTTTCTTGAAAATTCTAGAGATATACATACATATATATGCCCCCTTAATTAATATGCCACATGGTTGGCACATGACAATTTAATGGGTTTGGGCCATGGCCATGTTGGCCGGCCACCCTTCCATTTTTGGGCCTCATTTTCTCTTTTTTTTTTAGCCCAATTTTTCATGAATCATATTTTTGCAATTCCCGAAATAAATTTCCAAAATTCCGATTTTGCCCTTAGGCCTTCTCCATTGTTTTCCGCATTCAAGTTTCCATAACCGGCATATACATATGAAGAGAAATCCAACATGACCTTATTCCTTACAAACCAAAGTTAACTCCAAGCTTTCCAAATACGCAAAAATGCCGGATGTAACAAGTACATAAGCCGACAAGGCTGTCATAGCGTGTGGGAACATCCCAACTATATATACGCAAGCCGACAAGGCTGCCACTACGTATAACATCCCAAAACATATAGATATACGCAAGCCGACAAGGCTGCCACTACGAATGGGAACGTCCCAAAACATAAGTCATACTAACACGGTGCAATTTGGACCGACAACGGATATATACAACCCACACATATGTCTATGACCTCTAAGAGTAACAACGTATCATATGACGGGACGGGGCCCTGCTGTACCCGGATAAACACATATATACAACAAAAGGATACAGTACCAAAATCTAGGCTCGGGACAAGGGAGCACTCCAAGATAGGTCGAATAGATATCCTACGGCGGCGGATCACCAAAGCGAGCGTACGGCACGGACATGAAGCGCGACCCCCGAAGAAAGGGGTCGATACGAGATATGTCTTGAGTATATAAAGCATGAAATACTGTAAGAAAGATCATAAGCCTGAAGTAGGGATTCCGGGAGACAAGTATAATAGCCAAGAAGTCCGTACCCTGTGCCTTACAAATGGAATCATGCATATCATTATCATATACCGTACCCGGCCCATTATGGGACTCGGTGAATAAAGTCGTGTACATATATACCGTACTCGGCCCATCATGGGACTCGGTGCCATAATCATATCATTGCGTCATCATATCATCATATAGCGTACCTGGCCCTCTAGTGTGGGACTCGGTGGATAATGTAGTAAAATGTGCGTGATAACATACCCGGCCCTGGACTCGGTAAAAGATGTAACATCAGTATGCACGAGCAGAGTAGTGAGTAACCATATGCGTATAAATCATCTTTTGAGACTCAATAGATAAGTAGACTAATCAACGCTCGAGTATCAGGATGATAGTCATACTCAGTACTCTTCGAATATCATTATGAACTATATCAAATAAAGCCTCAGGGATCATAGACATGTATCAAATTAATACGAAACAGCTTATGAAAGTTATGGTCATTAGTCATTATGGAGTCTTTCAAGAATAGGAACCTTTATGCATTATTTACTATCCAATCATATAAAAGACTCGAGGGCAGTAGCTCGACTATTCTAAGAGTTCTAGCATCAAGAAGTGAATAAGAATCATAAATCATGCTCGGAACTAGTGAATAGAATTACCCCAAAGCTCATGTCGTACATTACTTACGTCTAGGACATGCCAAAAGAAAGAAAGGATGGCTTTATATACCTTTAGCGTTTACTCGCAACACAACACGTATACGCTGCCCAATAGTACCTCAACCTATATTAAGATGTCAAGAACTACGGTGAACCTACGGGGAGATTCAAAACGTATTCTAATGTTAGTAACTCCTTTCTAGATAATTAGACGATGTTTCCCTTATTTTCACCAATTACATAACAACCAAGCCAACATCAATAACCACACATTCGAGACTATTCAAAACGAGACTCGAGAACGCTCCGGACAGCCCGTACAACATTCCAAAACAGCCCACATTCACAATATTCGATAACGATCCACATACGACTACTACATATTCAAATTACTCTTAATGATTCATAGTCGTAACATTTTCATCTAAACAACCTTACAACGGCCCAACCAACACACAACACAACATATAATCTTAATTACCATTAATATTCCAAGCTCAACAAGAACAACAACAACACATTAGACAACCCCTAACTAGTAACGTAAGGATGCCCGATAACTTCACGAACGTTTACGGACATGCCAAACAAACCATTTACGTTTATTATACATTCCTTAACACATTCTTTTCATCCAAATTCATAAACTATACCAACAACCACACGTTAACAACATTATCCATTTAGATGCAAGAAACTATACTAACACCATATTAACTTCTACAACAGCCCACAAACAATTACAACTTCAACTTAAACCATTAAATACCTTCATTCTCATCATAAAATCCATAACAACAACAACCAAAATACTAAGTAAAATTAGTTCACCATGTTCTATACAAAACAGCCCCTACACGGCTTCAACACCAACATACATAATTCCATGAATTTCATCCATATCTACAAGTTACAATACGTTCAAACCACCCTTAACACATGTAAAAGAAGATTAAATCTTACCTTAACACTTGACTTCTCAACTTGGCTAGGATTTGTGAATTGAAATAATACTTGTTCTTGCTGCCCTAATGACTAGAACACCTTGAAAAATCAATTTGGATCAAGGTTGAAAGCTTGCTAAAATTCAGCCATGGCCGAGAGCTTCTCTTTCCATCACTAAGTTTTCTCTATTGTGAAGATGATGAAATGAAGCTCTTAGTCATCAACTTACTATATATAGGATGTCCATGGGCTGGACACGTGTCCACTCATGGATTGAGCCAATCAAATTTGGCCATGCCATGGGGTGGGGCCCACACTACCACTAATGGCCAATTAATGAATAATTAAATCTTAATACCCACTTAATAATCTAATCATGGTTAATTAACCCCTAATCTCCATTAATATTTCCATACCAATTAAAACTTATAATCAACTTGTGCATAAAAAGAATCGGAGGTTAAAAGTCTCTATCTCATATCCCAAAATAGTCTTGTCCTTAACTTATCGCGATTAGCTTAAAATATCCCTATGTACAAAAATATGGGATATAACAATTGGCACCCCTTTATCTCATCTCTTCTCAATACTATTGTTTTCCCCTTTATCATTTAGACTTTTGTTTTGTTGTTTTTGTGAGGCTACTGCTTGTGGGATTTATTGACAGTAGTCTTGCCTTGTTTGTTTATAGATTGGATACCTTGTTCAGATCATTCCCCATCCTAGCATATTTGAGCTTATGTGTTAACTATTTAGACAAGGTTATATTGTGGACATGACTCTTGACTTAGGATAAGAATTTATAAGACATTTTTTATCCTAGTTAGACTTAAATTGAACTTGCCATGCGACTGTTTGATGTCATTTAGTTGGTAAGGTTTGGATACCTATTATATATTAGTGTATATGGAGGGTATTCCCTTTAAAGGGTTTTTCTCTCCATGTTAGGTATATTAGGGGTATATCATGTATCTCACAACCCAAACACTTTGAAAATTAAAAAAAAAAAAAATGGAATAGTATATCAAGTATACTACTCTTTGACACTTAGAAATTTTTCAAGAAGATAAGGATCTGGGCTTGTTATTTGGGCCTGTCACTTGTGTTACTATACTTGGCTTATCATTAATTTCTTTAGGGTTACTCCCATTTGGACCATTTTTGATCATTTATCGTCATTGAATTGTTAGGTGGATCAGTCCAAATAAATTGTAATTCATTTTTGTCTGTGTAATAATTGTTGTAATTTCAATTTTTGTACTCAGTTTAATTCATGAATGTATACTAATATCATGCATGCCCATTTGTATCTTTGTCCATTCAAACCCGATGGTGAGTCCCAATGAGGCCCACTAATGTATCTAGATCTGGTCAACCTTTCCCTTAGAGTAAAATGGAGCATACATTGGATTTAAGATGAACCCAATCGCATAAATACCTTCCTTTTGGGCTTGGTCGGCCCAATCTCTATATCTCTTAAAAAATTATGTATTTTAAATTGTTACTTGCATAATTATTGTGTCAATTGGAACCCTTATGAGATTGTCATATTTGAAAGTCGCCAAAATGAATTTGCTACAAATTTAAGACTAGTTCTAAGGCATTAACGCAAATTGGGATCGATTTGATTAAAAGGACCAAAACTACCGATTTTATGAAATTTGGGACTGATTTGAACATTTATGAAACCTGTGGACTTGGACGTATGGACTGATTTGGACTAATATTCAAACTTGTGGGACTAATTGCGACTATTTAGACTTAGACTAAAAAGTAAAACTTAACTAAAACTAGGCCAAAAAATAGAATAAAAATGGACTATATATGTAGAATATGATTAATATACAGATTATAATAGTATGCCTAAAATTATTTTTTCTAAAAACTATTTTCTATACTTAAAAATATTTTTTCAAAACTATTTTTTGGGTGGACTTACGTAGAGTCCTACTTAGGTTAAGAGCCTTCGGGTATTAGCCTAAGTATTCTAGTCTGATACTTTAAACGCCCAATTTTGGGCAGAATTTAACACCTTTGTTTTCTTGAAATGTGATATATTTCGCATGAATGACTAAAATCTTTTGTTGTGGAAATATAAACCGAAACAATTTTTTCACCATAAATAATTCATATCTACAAAGGCATACTATTAGGACCCGTAGGTCAACCGTATTTTACTGATCTTTAATACCGGGGTGCCTAACACCTTCCCCGGTGGATCACCAGAACCTTACCCATACTTTGGTTAGATTAAGATTCTTTTAAAATTTAACCGTTTTGAATGAACCCTTTTCGAACTGATTTTCCTAATTTTTTAAAAATTAGGTGGCAACTCTAAAATAACTCTATCTAGAGCACCATCCTCGTAGAAGTATATTTTTTCCTTTTTCTCGGTATGATTAACAACCGTACTTCCCTGGGACACTTTCTTTTTTGAATGAGGCAAGTGCGAATACGAATCGAAAAAAATAGAACCGCTATAGCTCCCATTCATGTTACCACCTGTAATATAGTCCTTAACCAATATTTACCTAGAATGTCAAGGAATGCTTCCTTACACTTCGCCTCTCTGCTACCAATGTTGTATAACACCTTCTGTTTGGAATAGCTTGAGCGGTTTTCTTGATCAACTTCCACCTTTAATTCCTTTTTCCATAGTTTTCCCCCTAACACAATTAGGGTTTTGTCCTTAGAATTCCCATCGTGTTTTCCTGGTGTGGCCTTTTTATCTTTCTCCTCATTGTGACCTTAATTCTTGGGTTGGCAGTCTCTAATACACTTTTTATAGTCAGATCTATGGTTGAATGCTCCTCGGGTTAAAGCGTCTTACCTTGTTGCTGATCCATGCTTGATTCCCTTCGCGATAATCCTAGTCTTGTCCCGCTATTTCCATGATGCTTGTTTGAAGGCTGGTTGTCACACCCCGACCTTACTAGGGTGTGATGGGCACCCGACTCTCCTCAGAGTCGAGCGAACCCTTAAACATTCGCGTAATAAAATCTGCCATTTCGAAAATTTCTTAAAACATGGAACTTTTCAAAACAACAATCATTATCTGTAAATACATACTCTTTTAACATTTACAATTTATTCGC
>NW_026720405.1:0-9000 GCF_029784015.1 Lycium ferocissimum
CTTGTTGGTTTATTATTGTTATCCACACCTTATAAGTTAAAGGACTCTTCTCTCTCTCTCTCTCTCCCCCGTCTTTCTTTTTATAGAAATCTAGTAGTTTCTAAAATGCAAGAACGGAAGAACATATAAAGGTATTCACCAAATTTTTATATTTGATCAAATTAAGTTATACATTATTATTTAATTTTTTAAACAAAAAAAGTTTTTAATGCTTATACCCGGAGGCTCAACAAAATTTAATTAAAAGCAAACTTTAATTAGAGGTTTTAATTCTAAACAAACTTCATATATATTTTATTTGAAATTCATTTTCTAATTTTTTTTTAGATGCAAAATTATTACTTAATAATTTTTCTTTTTTTTAAAATTTTTTTCATTAATTTTGGGTAATATTTTATCAATTTCAATGTTAAAAAACACCCTTAGAGGCAAAAATTAACAAAATAATTCTATCAAAGGTTGAAAATTTTTTAGATCAAAATTAATAATAGAGTTAGAATGTTAGAATTTGATTCAAGGGGTTGATAATTTGGGTATACCCACTTTAATATGCTTGTTGCAATGTCAAAACCAAAGAAGGAACAAAAAAATTACAATTCACTTTGTTCCACATTTCCCCGTTAACTATATGACTTTTTTTTTGCGGATATTTAAACATAAGAGATTTGAAGAAAGAGAATAAAAAAAGGATTAAAAGAATAAAATAATGTAAACAGACAAAATGTAAGAAGGAAAAAATTTTTTTTAATTTTTTTAAATTTTGAAAAAGGAAAGAAAATAAAATAATATAAATTTATAAAAATTTGTGTTTTTAATCATAAATAATCAATTTAAAAAATAAAAAAAAAAACGCATACCTTATTTTTGGTAAAATTTGGGGCCCAAGGCAATTCCCTCCCTTGCCTAGCCATTGACCCGGCCATGCTTATACCCAAACCCAGTGATAAGTTATAAATTGGTGTTCTCGACTTATCATCTTTCAAATTTAAACTAGAAACTGAAACAACAAAAAAAATTAAAAAAAACAAAAGTAAAGATAAAAATTGAAGGTTAGAAATTGGTAGGCATTTGCAAATAAATGGAAGGAAACCGAGTCAAAGCCATAAAAAAAAAAAATGTCACCCCCCCTGTTCCCTTTGGGGGAAAAATTAGGGTTATACCCCCCTAAGTTATCGCCTATATATAGCAACTGTAATTATTTTCAAATACATCTAGAAAACCCTATTAAGAATAATATTTTAAGTTTAATACACATACATTTCAAAAAAAAATATATTTAGAAAACAAAAGGAAATATTTTAAATTTAAAAGAATACGAATAGACAATTTTTCATTGGAAAACCTTGAAGGTTAAAAGCCAAGTAATACGAATACATTTTTATTCTTTTTCTACATTTTTGGGTGCCATCTGCTCTACTTTTTGGGTAGATTTAATTTTAATACATAAAGTTATAGCATTTCTCAAAATTTAATGAGTTACTGAAATGATGGGAAAAAGGGAAAGGGGGAACTAGTCACTGTTTGTAGAACTAAAAAAGAAAAAAGCTTTATACCTGTTAAAAAAAAACGGTCAAAAAGCCCCCTAACAAATTATTTTAGATTTCTTACGGTGAATAATTGTTGTCCCAAGAAAATTTATGATGCATTTAGTAAGTCAGATTGGAGATTTTTTTTGCCTTTGAAAAAATTGACGGGAGTTTAAATTAGCTTCAATGCTATGATTTATGAAATTTTGCCTTTTTGGGCATTTTTTAAAAACTTATTTTTTCAATAAGTGCTTTTTTTTTAAAAAAAGAGGGTTTTTGGGCAAATTTTTTTGTGAACCATTAGATGATTTGGAGCCACTCCGATACATGGAAACACATGAAGATGCCCCTCGGCCCAACTAGAGAAAGCCCAATTTGGGATGAAAATGAATTTTGGGGGAAAGTCATTTTTTTAAAAGCTTTCAAAACGGTTAATTCATTTTACGCTTTTTTTCAATTTTTTTCTTTACCCCAGATTGATTCACAAATATAAATGGGGAAATTTGTAATAAATTCCAATTTTTGACATATTAAACCGATTTCCCCCTTTTGATTCTTTTTTTACTCTCCTTCCCTTCTTTTTCCCCCTTTTCTCCTCTTCTATTTTTTTCAAATTTTTTTGGATCCCCTTAATTGGATCTGGATGAGCCAGTTCCCCACATCGAAAAAGTAAGGTAGTCAAAAGTATAGAAAATTTTTCCCCGAAATTGCACGAAGGGTTTTAAATCTGGCCGGGGGTGATTAAAACAAATGGATAAGCTCGGAAATTTGGAGAAGGATCGCGGAAAAAGGAGCCCCGGTTTAATCTTTGAAGAGTCTTATAATTTCCCCTGAGAAAAAAGGGAAACCCCTTTCTTAATTTCCCAAGAGTAAACCGGGGTCGGGTTAAGGATCAATCCTATTCTAATGGTAACAATCAGTCTAATTTGTTTTTCCCCTCGATTTAAGGAGAAAATTTAAAAACAGGAGATAGTAGGCGGTCTTTCTGGATACCCCTTTTAATTTAAATTGGGTTTGGTATGAACGGAGGAGAAGAAAGCGGGCTGGGCTTATCGAAATGTAGGCTTTTGTGTTACCTTTTGGAAAAATTCGTAAAACTAATAAACTTTTGGGGGATGTTTTTACCAATGAGCTTTGAGACAAATAAGAACGGAAAGAATTTAATTTGGGTTTGAGTTTTTATCAAGTAATCTATTAAAAAGGCTATTTATATTTCGGGAGGAAAAAAGAAAGTTTTGGGCCCTATTTTAAAGGGGCCTCAAACTCTTTTAATATCGGGGGCAGATTAATGGGGACTATGAACAACGAAATGGGGCTAGGTATGTTAGCATGGGAAGAGAGATAATTAACCCTAGAAATGTTACTTCCAATTTTAAATGGGAAACCCAGCAAAACCCTAAAAGGCCCCAACCCAAAAATGAGATGCAAGCTAAGGGCTAAGGTTTGTGGGTGATGATAAATACCCGGTGTGTAATTTGCCAAAGAAACTATTTGTGTTGAAATGGAGGGGTAAACCAAAAAAGGGTATAGAGAAAACAAATAAAAGAGGAGGGGGAAAAGGGATTGGTAAAACGAAGTAAACACCCCCGATTTTTTTTGTGCACAACGGGTTTAAAACTAAAACCATCCAGTAGTTGGTTATCTAGAAACCCTATCACTTTTTTAGATAGGGACCCAAAACAAGATGTTAATTGGAAAAATGGGTTTCTGTCTTCCCACCTCAGTAATGTCCGGGGTAGTTCGAGAAGAAATTTTTGGTTTAGTCAAGGACTTCGTGGATATAAGGGCCCTTGTCTTTTCCCTAATGTACCCGTGGAAAATGAGGGTTTTTTGGGTGATTATGGATGAAAAGTTTGGCCCATCACCACAGTTACACTGGGGATATGTCTTTGTTATTGGGGAAAAGAGTCAAGGGAGTCATAGGAAAATTGTAGCCCCAAACGTGAACCAAGGCCCCGATTTCGTTCTTTCCCCTTTTGATACCCCAGGGGTCAAATGAAGATATCATCATTTAACTTTTAACCCCACAGCCCCAGAATTTAGTGCACTCCTTTACCCGTCCGGATTTTTCGGAACCCAACCAAACCTTTTGGAAGGCTTTCCCCAAAACCCCTTACGGGCTAAACCCCTCAACCTAAGCCCCAATAATTTTTACGGAAAGACATCATGAGAAGTTGGTCAAGATATGTTAAATCAAAGGGTTTCATTGGCAACAACTCCCCTTTCTCCGTGGTAATTGGGAAAAAGAGGAAGCAGAGGTTTTAGGGGGTTAAGGGGGCTTAATGATGCCCATTAAGGATAAGTTTTATACCAATTATTGATATTTTCTTGATGAATTTTCGGTACATCAATCTTTTTTTAAGGTAGACAAGTGACCACAACGGAGGGGGTGAGGAATTGGGCATTTAAAACTCTAGGGCCATTTAGTTCTTAGTCTCTTTGCCTTATAAAGCCCATCCTTTTTGGTGTTTGATGAATCGTTTTTAAATATCTAAGGGGAAAATTTTTTTTTGTCTTCTTTATGAACTTTTATAGTGTGGTCAACTATTTTTCCCACGGGGGTGTTTGATCTCTGGGCCTCATACTATAAGTATTCAATTGTTTTGGGGGTTTTGGTTGAGTACTTGGGCCATTTAATATCTGGAATGTGTTGCTCATCCTAAAAATAAGGACAAAGTGGCCCAAAAACTTCAAACAACACGGGGTTCCTGGTAACTTGAAACAAATTTTTTTCCAAGGTTGGGAAAAAAGGCCTTTGGACCTACTGAAAGATAATTTTTCATTTCAAGGCCCCTCTTTTGATCTCGGTTTTTCACAACGCACCGGGTTTCTGCCCTCTCCTCCCGGGAGGCAGTGGAAAAATTGGGCGTTTTGAAATTTGGGGCTCCCAAATTTCCACATTATTAAGGGTTGGCTATTTCACTCCTTTTTCTATGAGAAGGAACCTTACCTTGGTTTTTGTTCTAAAAGTCCACTATTTTTTACCCTTTTTTGTTAAAAGATGGCCAAAATACTTTTTGAGCAAAAATTCCACATTGATTCTAAACTGGGGGCAAGATTCCTTTTTATTTTAAATTGTGAAAGGCAAAAAAATTTGGGGGGGTTCTTTCAAGAATGCAAGGTCGGGTTGATGTCATGTTGGTTTCTAGCGGGGGGGGGGAGAGATCGGGGGGGTGGGCCGTTTGATTGTGACTTTCCTTTTTACCCCCCAAACACTTTCCCCGGCTTTAAAGACGGGCCCGGGGGGAAAGTTAGTTATTATAATTAAAAAACCTCGGGCAAGATTATTACTCATGGCGTTCCCCCTCGGTGGGCCCTCGGATGAACGACTACAGAAAACTACTCCTTTTTTTTATTGGGAAGGGGGTTGGAGGTGATATTGTTGACATTCACAAAGCAACAAACCAAAAAAAATAAGTTGACACCTCTGCAATTTTGGGCTTTCAACCCCCCCTTACCTTTACCAAACGATATTTTCATGGGCTTTTGGGAAAGGGCTTCCAAAAACCAAAGGCAAACGATAAGGGGGGGGGGTTTATAGGGCCCAAGGCGGGCATTTTCCTTGTCCTCCCTCCTTTTCCAAACGTTGGTGCCTATTTTCCTTGACAACATTTTCAAAATTTATTTTCCCCACCACCTTTTCAAGTAGGGGTCCTATTCACGGGGTTTTTTGGGAAGGGTTTCTCGGCCCAGGGGGCCCATATTCACTTCTTACCATCCTAAAAAGAAAAAGAGGTCCTCAGTTTTGAGACTTATCTTAGGGGCTTTTGTGGACCCCCTATTGGGGTTCCTTTAAAGGGAGCAATTCTAATCCCCTTCCCCCAAAAATCCCTTTTTAGTTACTCCCCGGGTTTCCCCCTCCATATTTTCCCTTTATTTTGGGGGGATTCTTGATGGCCATTTATGATATATCTTGAGAGTTCAAACTTGATCAGCTAAATTCCTCTCCGACCCGGGGGGAAGAGGATCCAATTCTTGAACTAAAAGGCATTGGGGGTTGGGTATTTGTTAAACCCAAATACACAATCCTCCTTCCACCTTTAAAAAATTTTCAGATCTTTGGCCACCCATTTTTAGAAAATTGCTACTTCCAGAGGTCTTTTCCCCCCATTTTTATTTCCACAAAATTTTTTTAAAATTTCCCTGACATTATCCTCCACGGGTTGACCTTACTAGTTCCCTTTTTTCCCCTCAGATCTTGGATCAAAAAATTAAAAAGGCATTGGCCCCTGTTAATCAAGTGGTCTTTTGGATGCTTCATTTCAACGGAGTTTGCCCCACCTTCGGGAGATTTCCCCCTTCCAAAAATTTTTTCCGGGGGATTAACCATTAGTATTTGGTGCCCACATTTGAAAATGGAAAAACCCCGAAGATGCCATAAATAAATAGATAAAATCACGGATAAAATGAATTTTTTGGGGGAAAATTGTTGCCCTTTTTTAAAAATTTTTAATTCATTTTTATTTTTATTTTTTTTTTTTCCCGATTTTTACAAATAAAAAATTGAATAGAATTACAACTTTTACTATTAATACCCATTTCCCTTCCCCATTCTATCTTCTCCCTCTCCTTCCTTTTTCCCCCTTTAATCTTCCTTTTTTCTTCCTAAATTTTCCCATCCGTTAATTTTTATCATTTTTTGGGAAAATAAGTGCTTTTGGGAAATAGAAACCCCCTTTTGGTAAAAAAAAAAGCTTTTTAAAAACACTTTTTGAAAAATACTTTTTAAAAATACCTAAACACTTTTTAAAAACTTGGCCCAAAAACCCAATTTTTTTCAAAAATACTTTTTTTTAAAATTTAAATTTGGCCCCAAAAGCTTTTTGCCAAAAATACTTTTTTAAAAAAAGATTTTTTAAAGCTTTAAAAGTTTTTAAATAAATATAAAAAAAGAAAAAGAAACTTCATAGAGGGAGAATTTCTTCCCTAATTCAAATTACTACAATAAAAAAGGGAAACACTTGTTTTTTTTTTTACAAAATTTTTTAATTTATTTAACAATACGTGACTTTTCAACTAATCCTGATAAACATCTTTCAAATCACTTTTCGGGTTTAGGGCTGTTTGGAAAACCACCAAATTGGAAATTTGTGTAATCGGAGGGTAGAAATTTTAGGGGGGTTTACGGCAGAATTACATATGTAAAACAACCCTTTGTTTGTCTCTAATTACAAGCGTGCTATTTGGTTACAATGTAATTACGTTAGTTTAATTTAAAAATAAAATTTAAAAATAAAAAATTTAAAATTAATATTTAAAAGATATTTGTTTTATAAATATATTAAATTAGTTATTTAATAACACATTTTTTTTGAAAATATATTAATTAATAATCATATTTTTGTAACTAATATTGTAAAAAAAATTGATTGTATTTTTCAAATTAATAATTTTTAAATTTTAATTAATTATAGAACTTAAAAGAAGATTTTTTTTGGAAATGCGGGGATTGATGTTTAAAAAAAATTTTATAAATATAATGAAACAATTCAAATGTTTGATACAAAAAATCCATAAAAAGTGTAAAAATAAACAACATGCAATGGAAAGCAAATAACTTAAAATTGAAAATATAACCAAATTAAAACCCAAAAAGAAAAAGTTTAACATAAACTCTTATATAAAATTCCAACATTATTAAGTAATTTCCCAAACGTAACTTAAAGAAATAATTCAAAAGAAAGGGAAAATATAAGTTTATAACCTCAAGAATTTACTTTAATAACTCATTGTTATATCCAAGTTTGTTAAGCCCATTTTCAAAATTAAGATTAGTTTCAAAATTAGAATAATAACATTATGCTAAATGAATAAAATAAAAAAAAAAAAAAATACAAGCAATTTAAATGGACCCAAAAGAAAGGGGGAATGAAAAAAGGAAAAAAAAAAAAAAAAAATAAAAAATATAAAAAAAAAATTACATTTTAAAAAAAAAAAAAATAAAAAAGAAATTAAAATAATAGAAATAAAAATAAAAAAAAAATAAAAAAAAAAATAATAAAATAAACAAAAAGAAAAAACTAAAAAGTAACCCGAATATGGGGATCATTTTGTACCCTTGGTTGGAGAGTGTAATTACTTCAATTCCCCCTTTTTCACCTCAAATAATTACGATAAAACAAATAGGTTTGTATAATTACACCCAATTCCTTTTTCCCATTCGGGTGGTTTAAAAAAACCCAAGTGAATTGTCAAATTTTTTTAAAAGGTTTTTGGGATGCCAAACCCCAATGCCTTTTTGTTTTTGAATTTCAAAACATCTAACATTCTCCGAGGCGTAATTACATTTATATAGAATTTGGGAAATCACTTTAGAATTTAACAACGTTTATTTCTCCATTAAACAATTTTTAAGTTAATTAAAACCACCTATACGGAATCCCCGTTTTAGGTTGGAAGGTGTTATACACGTAACATGCCCACCCATTCTTCCGTGGATACTTCTTTTCTTTCTCTTTTTTTTCTTTTTTTTTTCTCCCCTTTCTTTTCCCAAAACCCAAAAACGCACCTTTCTTCTTCCATCAACAACCAGGAACTCAAAACCCCCGAAATCTCTTACGAAGGGAAACAAACTCAAAAGGGTAAAATTATCAATCGGAAAAAAAGGATTTTGTCCCGGGAATTTTTTTTCCGCCAACGTTTGTTAAGGGAAAATTTGAGAGAAAACTAAAATGAATCGTTTTCCTTTTTTCATGAAAGGGGCAAAATTTCCTTAAGAAACGGGAAAGATCGAGAAAAATATACGGGCCAATTTTATCGAAAAAAAAAACAACTTTTTCCGCCACCAACCAATCTAATCCCTTTTTAAAATAAATCTTATCATTTTTTTTTTTTATGTCTAATAGTCAACTATCAAGCAAATTTATTTTCGAAAAAAAAAAGAACACAGAATGGCAGGAGGATGGATTGAGAAGGGCAAAAACCGGGAAAAAGAAAGAAAAGAGAAAGAAAGAGAAAGGGGGAAAAAAAGGAAAAAAAAAAGGAAATCTAAAATGATATAAAAATTAAGAAAAACATAATTAAGTAAGGGAAGTATATCATCCAATTATAAGATGCACGGGAAAGGATAATATTTAGTGTTTTTTTTCCTTTCCCCCTTTTCCTTTAAAAAATCAATTTAAAATTTCCTTAAAAAAAAGGGGGGGGAATAAAAAAAAGAAAGTTTAATCCAAAGTTTTCCAAATTTAAAAAAAAAGTATTTTCTCTAAAATTTATTTGGGATGTCTCCCATAACAATGGTGGCGCCTCCTGTATTTCATCCATGGATAGGTATATTTTTTTTTTAAAATAATCTTTATGCTATTTTATAAAACGCATTTTGATGGTCTGATTTTAAGTGTATCGGGTTGGGTAGGCTAATTTTCGGTATACATTTTTTTTAAAAAGTTAGGGAGAAAATTGATTTTTTATTCCCCCAAGTGGTAAGTGTTATATTCAATATATATATAAAAATCCCCTTTTTGTAGTTTTAATG